>NC_041380.1:595628918-595644457 GCF_002162155.2 Triticum dicoccoides | reverse complement strand
TTCGTCGGGGAGAGGGGAGGGGAATGGGGAAATTTTGGGAGGGGAGGGGAGGGGATCCCGCGTGTTAGTGGGAGAGGGAGTGGTGGGTCCTGCCTGGTAGTGGGAGAGAGAGTGGAGGGAGTGGAGGGAAATTTTTGTGGAGGGAAAATTTTGGTGTGGGAGGGAAATCCTTTTGGGTTTGGGTGTAGAAAAAACTATGGTTTTTTTGTAAACTTTGTAGAAATCATGGTTAAAATCATACTGAGTAGCTCAAGAAAACGCCGGTATTGCAAGTTTAGTATTTTTGCTAGTTGGTAGGCCACATTTGATGATGTGACGCGGAGGTCTCCCATTTTTTTGTTTTTTTCTGAATTTTTTATGGTGTTTTCAAAAACCGGCCGATTTCGTCGCGGCGACCGTCCGTGGCTAGGGTTTGAGCCGTGCAAATCTGTTGTCGATTTTGTGATGAAATGCCTACCTGTGAAGCTAAAAGGCATTTTTAGTGAAAATAACGGGCAAGCTATGGAGGACCCTCAGTTCAAATTCCAGCCGGTTCCAGCTGAATCGGCCGAAGGTGATCCGAATTGCCGGGAGTAGCTACGAGGGTCGGAAATGCATGCTTTTTGGCGACCATCCGTAAAATAGGGTCTACTTTGAGATAGACATGGAATGGCGCCGTTTGGGGTGCCCCTCCTTGTAGCCGCTTCACGAAAAACGCATGTCTTTTGCATTCAAAAAATGAAAAACGGTTTTTTTTGTTAAACAAGTTGGAACCTCGCTTTGGCAACATTGTTTGCCATCACAAGACGGAGGCATGCGCCCAATTTGGGCATATTATCATAAACTATTCAACGGATGCGGCCATATCATTGCTAGTTTGGCTTGAAAGCCATGAATCTTCGGTCATGGTAGGTCGTTTTTGAGAATACTTTTTCAAGAAAACGCCGGTATTGCAAGTTTAGTATTTTTGCTAGTTGGTAGGCCACATTTGATGATGTGACGCGGAGGTCTCCAATTTTTTTGACTTTTTTTTGAATTTTTTACGGTTTTTTCAAAAACCGGCCGATTTCGTCGCGGCGACCGTCCGTGGCTAGGGTTTGAGCCGTGCAAATCTGTTGTCAATTCTGTGATGAAATGCCTACCTGTGAAGCTAAAAAGCATTTTTAGTGAAAATAACGGGCAAGCTATGGAGGACCCGCAGTTCAAATTCCAGCCGGTTCCAGCTGAATCGGCCGAAGGTGGTCCGAATTGCCGGGAGTAGCTACGAGGGTCGGAAATGCATGCTTTTTGGCGACCGTCCGTAAAATAGGGTCTACTTTGAGATAGACATGGAATAGCGTCGTTTGGGGTGCCCCTCCTTGTAGCCGCTTCACGAAAAACGCATGTCTTTTGCATTCAAAAAATGAAAAACGGTTTTTTTTGTTAAACAAGTTGGAACCTCGCTTTGGCAACATTGTTTGCCATCACAAGATGGAGGCATGCGCCCAATTTGGGCATATTATCAGAAACTATTCAACGGATGCGGCCATATCATTGCTAGTTTGGCTTGAAAGCCATGAATCTTCGTTCATGGTAGGTCGTTTTTTAGAACACATTTTCAAGAAAACGCCGGTATTGCAAGTTTAGTAGTTTTGCTAGTTGGTAGGACACATCTGATGATGTGACGCGGAGGTCTCCCATATTTTATTTTATTTTTGAATTTTTTACGGTGTTTTCAAAAACCGGCCGATTTCGTCGCGGCGACCGCCCGTGGCTAGGGTTTGAGCCATGCAAATATGTTGTCGATTATGTGATGAAATGCCTACCTGTGAAGCTAAAAAGCATTTTTAGTGAAAATAACGGGCAAGCTATGGAGGACCCGCAGTTCAAATTCCAGCCGGTTCCAGCTGAATCGGCCGAAGGTGGTCCGAATTGCCGGGAGTAGCTACGAGGGTCGGAAATGCATGCTTTTTGGCAACCGTCCGTAAAATAGGGTCTACTTTGAAATAGACATGGAATGGCGCCGTTTAGGGTGCCCCTCCTTGTAGCCGCTTCACGAAAAACGCATGTCTTTTGCATTCAAAAAATGAAAAACGGTTTTTTTTGTTAAACAAGTTGGAACCTCGCTTTGGCAACATTGTTTGCCATCACAAGACGGAGGCATGCGCCCAATTTGGGCATATTATCAGAAACTATTCAATGGATGCAGCCATATCATTGCTAGTTTGGCTTGAAAGCCATGAATCTTCGTTCATGGTAGGTCGTTTTTGAGAACACTTTTTCAAGAAAACGCCGGTATTGCAAGTTTAGTATTTTTGCTAGTTGGTAGGCCACATTTGATGATGTGACGCGGAGGTCTCCCATTTTTTTGATATTTTTTGAATTTTTTATGGTGTTTTCAAAAATCGGCCGATTTCGTCGCGGCGACCGTCCGTGGCTAGGGTTTGAGCCATGCAAATCTGTTGTCAATTCTGTGATGAAATGCCTACCTGTGAAGCTAAAAAGCATTTTTAGTGAAAATAACGGGCAAGCTATGGAGGACCCGCAGTTCAAATTCCAGCCGGTTCCAGCTGAATCGGCCGAAGGTGGTCCGAATTGCCGGTAGTAGCTACGAGGGTCGGAAATGCATGCTTTTTGGCGACCATCTGTAAAATAGGGTCTACTTTGAGATAGACATGGAATAGCGCCGTTTGGGGTGCCCCTCCTTGTAGCCGCTTCACGAAAAACGCATGTCTTTTGCATTCAAAAAATGAAAAACGGTTTTTGAATTTTTACGGTGTTTTCAAAAACCGGCGGATTTAGTCATGGCGGTCGTCTGTGGCTAGGGTTTGAGTCATGTTTTTAGCATTCAAAAAATGAAACTTATATTGTTTCATACACGAGCATGCACAAAAACCCATAATTTTATCTTTCATCCATGAGCATGCATAAAAAATTTCAATTCCCATCAATTACCAAACTGAATATTCATTGTCAAAAACATGACTGTTTTAGATGACACTGTCATACATCATCCATGAGCATGCACAAAATTAAACCTGACATACTTAACATTGACATGTTCATATTACACTAACAATCTTAAACCTAACATGCTGAACACCTTCTTAACATCTTCACTCCTCCTCCTTCTCCTTAATCAACCTGATGCGCTCACAGTGGCGAATCCCAACATGGATGTACTCCTCTACCACAATTGGCATGGTCCTGTCACCAAGCTGTGGGATTGCAGGCGCCGCCACCATCACGAGGTCGTCGTCCGCCACCACCATAGCAAGGTCGTCGTCCGCCACCACCATCGCGAGGTCGTCATCCGCCACCACCATAGCAAGGTCGTCATCTGCCACCATCATAGCAAGGTCGTCATCCGCCACCACCATAGCAGGGTCATCGTCATCCACCACCATAGCATGTTCGTCGTCAGCCAGAATAGGCTGCTCCTCGTCATCCCCGCTCTGCTCCTCGTCATCCCTGCTCTGCTCCTCGTCGTCATCCCCGCTCTGCTCCTCGTCATCCCCGCTGCTGCTCCCATTGCCTGGCCAAATGCAACAAAGTGTGAACATGGTGTTGTCGTTGTGCAGGTAGAGGAAGCCAAAAGGACAGGAAGAAGAGAGGCAGAGAGCTTACTGGCATCGTCGTCGTGCTGGTAGTACATGCGGCACATGGTGTTGTCGAACATCTTCACGATGAACATGGCGTCGCCGTCGTAGCGGAAGACAAGGAAGTTTCCGAGCTGTAGCTCATGGGCGCGGGCGAAATGCTCCCAACCGGGCCCTAGGTACATGTGGCCTTCACCATCAAACACCACCAACACTTCCCACAGCCTGTGAAGCCCGCTGCCGGCCTCCCGCAGCTTCACTTTGTGGGGCTCACGGCCGGCGAGCATCTTCGCAAACTTGTCAGGCAGCCTCTGCAGCGAGGGTCAAGCAGTGGTTAATTGTGGCAATCAAGCACTAGACAGCAGAGTGATGATAAACATACCTGCCTACTGCAAGATTTCTTAGTTACGAACACGAAGAACTCGAAACCTTCCAAGCCAGCCATCTCACTTCTCTGAAAAGCAGCATTGTAATTAAACAACAAGTTACCATAAACAGGACTGGACATAAATAGGAACAGAACCAAGTTTTTGATGGCAAAAGTGATAAAAATGAGAAGAGCAATGCACTTGTGGATATTTATGATAGCAAAAGTGAGAAAAAAAAAGCAATGCACTTGTGAACATTTGGAATACTACTACTCTATCTACAATGGACCATATCTGCCCATGTGCCCATGTCTACTATAAATGGCAAACACAGCATCAGGATCATATCTACTATAAATGGACCATATCTACAATGAACCATATTTACTATAAATGGACCATATCTTCCCATGTGCTACATTTTGTTAGAACCTAGCACTTAAGAACTGAACCCTAGATTCTCAATTTAAACACACCTACCCAATACAGTCATGTACAAAACTGAATAGCTTTCAGTTTTGTACAAAACTGAATTTAACACTAGAATTTCAGAGATTCAGAGCTATTGGCTTAATTTGCTTTGCTAGGGTTTATATAGCCAAAGGCCACTGGAGGCTAGATCCCCTACAAGTTTAACTGCTCCAGTGTGCCGCTGCATCTTTTTAGACAAATATAAACATGTTTATTTTAAAAACAAACAAACAAAATTGGAAAATACTAATACACTTGCAACATTATAAGTGTTGGCATCATTTTTCCCCTTTCAATCTGCCTTTTCTATTTCTGATGAATTCTACGTCACTGTGAAGAGAACCACAGGGAAACTAGCATACCTAGCAAGGTAGCACCACATCAACTGAACATGGCCAAAAGGGACCTAAACCTAAATGCCTAATTCAGTCTGCAAAATCCCTCTGAATGTGGTCCAATCGCTCGACAGTTGGGCTAGAATCAACAGAACGCACGCGCAGGCACAATACGACCATTAGCCATGTAGTATACCACAATTTCAGTAGGGACGCACACGCAGGCACAATACGAGTAACTCCTAAATCAGCATGCTTGTTGGCCTTGTTGGCCTTGTCGACAAAGAACATGGGGGAAACAAAGAAAATCAAAGAACACGGGGGGAACAGAACGGACCTGGGGGGACGGCGACTGCTTGAGCTTGTTGGCCTTGTCGGTGTCGTGGACGGCGCCTCCTCTTGATTTACTACTCTATCTACAATGGAACCCTAATCAGCATGCGCCGGGGAACCCTAATCTAATCAATAGGAAGAGGAACAGGAAGGACTCGGCGGATTCATACCTTAGGAGGCCTTCGCTGTCGATGGAGGAGTGGTTCGCCAGGGAGGTCATCACCGTCGATGGAGGAGAAGGGGATGGCAGTGGCGGAGAGGAGGAGTGGGTCGAGTGGATAATGGAGAGGAGGAGCGGGTCAAGTGGACAGGAGGAGTGGGGAAAAGAGTGGGTCCACTTGTCAGCGAGTTCTCTTTTGATATATTGAAAAGGGTTGGCATAGAGTACAAAACCAACAGCCTCTAACTAGCCCAGTGGTAGAAAAACAGTGGAATAAGCGGCAGGTCGTGGGTTCGAGCCCCCGCTCGCCCAATATTTTTTGGTAGCTTAGGGGAAAAGGGTCGAGTGGGTAGAGTAGCAAAATGGCCCACTTGTCAGTGAGTTGGTCGAGTGGCCCACTTGTCAGCGAGGTCTGTGTTTGATACTTGACTGGTTTGATGATTTGAAAAGAGATGGCATAGAGTGGACGACCAGTAGCCTCTTCCTAGCCCAGTGGTCGAAACACAGTGAAATAAGCGCACGGTCATGGGTTCGAGCCCCCGCACGCGCATATTTTTTTGCTCACAATGAAATGGGTTCAGTTGAAGCAAAATTCAGTTAAAATAGCATCTTCAGTTCTGACCAAAATTCAGTTAAAATAGCTACACGGCAACATTCTGACCAAAACAACTACAAGATGATCACAACAACTACTAAATGATCACAACAACTACAAGACAACATTCTGACCAAAACTTGAACTAAAGATGTTCAAAAAATCTTCTGTATGATCATTTTGCAATCTTTCGCATTACAAGACAACATTTTGACAGCAAGCATAACAGCTACAATAACATCTCAATTCAGGTCAAAACAGCAAGCATAACATCTCAATTTTGCTGCTGGAATCTTAAAGCACTGTGAATCAGGATAACTACATCACTATTGCTACAACCATCAGGATATCATTTTGCTACAACCATCAGGATCATCATCTTGCTACAACCATCAGGATCATCATTTTGCTCCTAGAATCTTCAAGGATTTTTCTACCTGGAGAGAAGATTGATCACATCAGGTCACCAGTACCATAGATACCAAAACAAAGAACATTAAGTAATAGTATTTACCTTTGCCAGTCCATTCGCTACTCATCGTCGTCGATACGAAAACAAGGAACTCTATGCCCACTCCTGTTTTCCTCATCATCACTACAATATTGCAGCATAGTATGATCAGTCAGGTTTTCCTCATCCTCGCTTTCATGTCCATCCTCTACCACCTTTCTTCTTTTCTTGATGCCTTCAACTGTTGCAGCACCAACGATCACACGTTCCCGGTCCCTTCGCACTCTGCTTTGCACCGGAACTTTCATAGATTCATCATCATCTTGCAACGAAACTTCCATAGAGTCATCATCTTGGTATGTTAGTCCACCATCACCGGGGCCCTTTTCCACTTCAGTTTCAGTCACACTCCACAAGTGTCTGTGCTGAAAGTTTTGCACAACTCGCCATTTTCCGTGCAAAAGAGTGTCTGGCAGATAAAACACCATTGTTGCTTGTGTTGTTAGAATAAAGGGATCACTCTTATACGAGCACCTTGCAGTGTTGATGCTTTTGAAGTGGCCATCATATTTGACAAAAGAGTCTCTCCTCTTCTTGCTACCAAGCTCAAACCAGTCACAGCAAAATAAGACAACCGAGCGATGGATGCCTCCACTAGAGTTGTACTGCAACTCTACGATGCTTCTCAACTGACCATAGAAGTCAATGATCTCACCATCATGTGACCCCTCAGTGACGATTCCACTATTCTGTGTCTTCCTTTTTTCCTCACGGTCAACGGTGTGGTACCGGACACCGTCAGCAATGCATGCTGAATACACTCTCACTCACTTATCCGGTAAGCATGCCAAAGCAAATAGATCATCACTGACCTTCTTCTCCTCATGCAACTTTCCAATCTGCACAAATAAACCATTTAGCAAACAATGGTATTTAACAATGGGTGAATAACACAGAAAACATAAAACATGTGGCTAAAGATCTCACATGATTCTTAAACCACTTAGCAAACACCTTGGCAACCCTTTTATCAACATTGATATTGCTTTCTTCCTGATTTAACTCTTCCTTGCATTTCCTGCAATGCCAATAAAACATGTGAATTAAAACATTAGGCTGGTGCCAAACCAAGCGAAAAAATATATATAATGAGTGCACAACATATAACGAACTCGATATATGGTAGAACCTCGGCGCAATTGCTGAGCACAAACAAAACCATCTTGTCATACTCATCACCAGCCTCCAAGTATTGTGAGGCTCCAAGAAAGTTCACACCATGGTTGAAAACAGAGACATCACCACTTTGCAAATCAGACCGCTCTCTATTTCTGCCCGACCGGTTCCATCTTGTTTCCACATCACCAAAGTATCTAGAGCAAAAAGTCAAGCACTCGTCAACGACATATGCTTCAGCAATAGAACCTTCAGGTCTTGCCGTGTTTCGCACATAACGCTTACAAGTAAGCAGCATTCTTTCGATTGGGTACATCCAACCGTATTGCGCAGGGCCTCTAAGCATTGCCTCTTTGGGTAAGTGCACCGCCAAATGGACCATCATGGTGAAGAAAGCTGGAGGGAAAATCTTCTTGAGCTTGCAAAGAATAATTGGGATTTCTTTTTCAAGTCTTTTCGGGACAGTTAACTTGAGGGTTTTGCAGCACAGTTCTCTAAAGAAATTTCCCAGCTCAGCAATAGCTTCATATATATCCTTGTGCATGATTCCTCGGAGGCCCGCCGGTAAAATCCTTTGGAGGAGGATGTGACAATCATGGGTTTTCAGTACTGAAAGCTTGAATCCATCAGAAGTAACACACTTTGCTAGGTTAGCAGCATAACCATCTAGAAATTTCACCGCTCTTAGGAATTCACAGAATGCAAGCTTTTGTTCTTTATTCATTGTATACCATGCTCGTGGAATTTCAAATGAATCTTCATCTTTATTGTGCTGTAGATGCAAATCTTCTCTTATGCCCATGTCCTCCAAATCAAGCCTAGAACTAACCGTGTCCTTTGTCTTCCCTTCAATGTTCAGAAACGTCCCTAGCAGATTCTCGCATATGTTTTTCTCAATGTGCATTACATCGAGATTATGCCTTAATTTCATATCAGCCCAGTATGGCAGGTCCCACAAACAAGACCTTCGGTCCCAACATTGACCTTCCTCACGCTTTCTTTTCTTCGCCAGCTTTCCTGGTCTCACGTCTTTCACCTTTTCAAGTTGCTGCTCCAGCTCTTCTTTAGTGAATTCAACTGGCTTGTCACGGGTTTCATTCTCACCATTAAAATCTTTGCTTCTTCGCCAGCGATGGTTTCGGTGAAGAAAGCGGCGGTGCCCAATATAGAAGATCTTGCTCCTTATTCTCTTTGAGCAAGGGTCTTTGTCACAATGGACACAAGCCTGATAACCCGTTGTGATCCTCCCAGACAGAGTGTGCAGAGCCGGGAAATCATGGATGGACCATATGATCGCAGCACGTAGATTGAACTTTTCTTCCGGACTCAAGGCATCGTATGTAGGTACACCAGTCCAGAGCTGGAGCAGTTCTTCTACGAGGGGCTCCATAAAGACATCAAAATCCTTTCCTGGAGAATCTGGACCCGGGATAAGCAATGACATCATGAAGTTGGACTGATCCATGCATGCCCATGGTGGCAGGTTGTACGGCACCACAAAAACTGGCCACATGCTATTAGATGTGCTCATGTTCCCAAACGGATTAAACCCATCTGTGGCAATGCCAAGTTTTATGTTCCTTGGATATGTAGCAAAATCTAAATGTATACGGTCAAACTCTTTCCATGCCTCTCCATCCGCTGGATGGCTCAGCTCATTGTCCACAGGTTGCCGCTTCAGCTTGTGCCACTGTACCTCACGCGATGATTTCTTCGAGATGAACATCCGTTGCAGCCTTGGTATCAAGGGAAAGTGCCTCAGTACCTTCTCCGGTATTGACTTCTTCCCATCAACATCTTTCCACCTAGATGAATTGCATTTTGGACAGTTGTCATGCTTTGCTAAATCCTTCCGAAACAAGACACAATTATTTGGGCACACATGTATTGACACATAACCTAACCCCAGCCTGCGGATTATGCTCAATGCTTCATCATAAGATCTGGGAACACAACTATCAGGGAATTGCAAGCTCAAAAGATGGAGTATTGCGTTGAATGCGGCATTGCTAATCCGGTAGAAAGACTTGATGTGGAGTAACTTCACGGTGAAGGTAAATCTTGAAAATTTACCCCCTTCATGAGTCGCGCGCTTCGCCTCCTCTAACACCTCAGCAAACAACAATTTTTGTACATCAGCACGATCTCCAGCATCGTACAAATCCTTCAATAGGTCAGGAATCCTATCATCTTCATGCCCATCCTCTTCCTCCAAAACAGCATTATCTCGCAAAACCTTTTCCATGAAATCAATGCCAGCATCACCACCACCCATCATATGAGGGGCCTCTGTATCAGCTACAAAATGTTAAGGTTGTCTGTCTAAAGGTTCTCCATGATATATCCATCTATCATATGTGCTGGACATCTCATTAAGAAGCAGATGATCTTCCACTCTTCCTTGAGCCATTCTTGGACGGTTGAGGCATTCACAACATGGGCAAAGAATGTGAGCATCATTGGCAAAATTTGCCCGAACAAATGCCATGAAATCATCAACTCCTTTCATATGTTCTTTCGAAAACTTTCTAACTCCTTTTCTAATCCAGCTTCTGTCCATTTGCCAAAGACAACAAATTGTTGCAACTTAACAAATCAATTTCAGTGCATCAAAATTAATTAATAAAAATGGATGGAAGTAATGGAAGCTAAAATTCCAGAAAATTTTATATGCTAATTGCCTAACCACAAGGCCTGAAGAATTCTTAACAAACAAGCTGAACAATTCCTAACAGTACATCAAGAAAATTCATCTATGCATTATCAACCAAACAAGCAAGCTATCTCCTAACTACTAACAGTGCATCAACAAAATTCATCTATGCTGAAGAGCATCTGACTAAAATCCATCTCCCACTACTCGGGTGACGAGAGAGGAGAGGGGGGAAGAAGTGAGGGTGCATACCGGGAGGTGTGCTTGCGGCGGCGGCGAGTCCCCCATGCTCGATGAGCCCCCACCACCGTCGGTCGCCTATGCCCCTGCTGGCCCCTCGACTCCACGCCCTACCTCTCCTCCACCCCCTGCCGGCCCCGCCCCCGCCTCCGCTGCCGGCCCCGCCCGCGCCTCCGCTGCCGGCCCCGCCCCCGCCTCCGCCCCCTGCTGGTTGCTTCCGCCGCGAGGCCGTGGGCGAGGTCACCTGCGGCGAGGCCGTGGGCGAGGTCACCTGGTTGCTTCCGCCGCCGCCCGCCACCACCTGGTCGGAAGACCTAGAAAAACGCTAAGTGTTGCTCTGTTCGATGCCACCCGCCGCCACCAGGTCGGAAGGTCCCACTTGTCACTGATACGTGAGAGCCGTGGTTTTATATACTATATGGAAAACTACCCACACATTAGCAACAATCTCTCTCTAGCCCAGCGGTAACGAACGAGCGAACCCAGCGTGAGGTCGTGGGTTCGAGTCCCCGCTGGCGCATATTTTTTAGGGAATTAAACGCTCGCTCACCCACCTGTCAAATGGGTCCCGCCCGTCAGTGTTGCAAATCGTTGCTTTGTTCGATGCCACCTGGTCGGAAGGTCCCACTTGTCAGTGATACGAGAGAGCCGTAGTTCTATATAATGTATAGATAAACTCCCAGATGTGAGCAACTATCCCTCTCTAGCCCAGCGGTAGCATGCGAGCAAACCAAGCGCGAGGTCGTGGGTTCGAGTCCCGCCTCGTGCATCTTTTTTGGGCGAATTAAGCGCTCAGCCCCACCTGTCAAATGGGTCCAGCCTGTCAGTGTGTGCCCCGTCTGTCTGTTGAATATTAAAACTCAAGCAAAAATGACACCTAGATAGTGACACATAAGCGAGGTTGCCGAGGTGGCTGCCTAATCATCCTAATTCATTCAAACTCAAGTGTAGTGACCATTTTATATTGGTCGTTATCAGCTAGGCATGAGGCAGTGGACAGTGCTACTAGCTTTACGACCATTTCCTCTAATGAAATTATGACCTTTCTGACCAAAATGGTCGTTGTGGTTTAGGGTTTAGAGCCCCCCAGATAGCTTTTGACCAATTGGTATAAAATGGTCATAAATTTATGACCAATTCTTTGAGGGTCACTGACAGAAGGTCATAAGTTGACATATTTCTTGTAGTGTGTGGTTCGTCCAACGCACTACTCCGGCGGGCGCTGCACAATTACGGCTGATGCCACACTACGGCAGAAGGCACCTTATTCCCCCTCCCCTCCTCCCAGGCCATGGCCTTGAGGTGCTGTTGAAGGATGAGCTCATCCAACAAGGTGAGGATCTCCTCTGATTTTTTGCCAAATTTTCATTCTGATCCACTATACGATGAATTGCTATGAGCTGCTTCTGCTGCTGCTACATGATGCATTGCTATGAGCTGCTCCTGCTGCTGCTATATGATGAATTGCTATGAGCTGCTGCTGCTGTATGATGAGTTGCTATGAGCTGCTGCTGCTGCTATATAATGAATTGCTATGAGCTGTTGCTACTGCTATATGATGAGTTGCTACAAGTTGCTCCTGCTGCTGCTATATGATGAGTTGCTACAAGCTGCTCCTGCTGCTGCTATATGATGAATTGCTATGAGCTGCTGCTGCTGCTATATGATGAATTGCTATGAGCTGCTCCTGCTGATGCTATATGATGAATTGCTATGAGCTGCTGCTGGTATATGATGAATTGCAGACTGCTGCTGTTGTATGATGAGTTGCTATGAGCTGCTGCTGCTGCTATATGATGCTTTCAGGTGGTGCTGCTATACGATAATAACCAACCACTTGGACCATCGAATTTCAATAATAATTGTTCTTCATTTAAATGTGGGTCATGCGTTCTTCGTTTAAATTAGGCAATGGGATCTCTATGGAAAACATTGACCAAAGTAGATTGTGCCAAGTAGATGGTATCTTTGTATTTGCATTTTGAGCAAATAGTGATGGTTTGTTTTCCTATCATATTAATTACTGCACTGGGTTCAATTTGTGATGTTTGCAAGTCAAATTAATTTCCATATGGGCAGCAAAATGAAAAAAATATAATGCAATCTAGACTTTCCACTGATCATACCAAAGATAAGCTGAAAACGCAATGAAAAGAACTGGTTGGCTTATTACATGGAGCTTATATTCACAGGTGCTTATTTTCTTAGGATAACTCGTAATAAATGTCCCTAAGAAACTTGGCTAATAGAACTGGCATACAAATAACATGTCATGATGATTGCAATGGAGGAGTGACGTACCATAGCACACTGTATAGGCTCACCGTTGCCTCTCCTTTTTTTGCGATGTTCCATGAAATTGCCACATACATCTTGTACTTTTTCATTGTGTAACCCTATCTGCAAGTTGACACGACTAATTTCAGACATCTCTACATGATACTACATTGCATATCATATAGCAGCAGCAGGTAACAGGTGAAAGTGACCGGTTAGTATATTTGAAGTACATCGGGTAGGTGATGCTGGACGGGTTTAAAGGTGACAAGTACCTAGGTCATGGCGGGTGCTTGGCATCTCTCCAGACGGTGGGAATCAGGTTAGAAACGTCGAGGGTGATGATGTTGCGCTGGCTGTCGGGGTCCGGTAAGGAGATCTAGAACCGTCGAGTAGGGTGTTTGTGGAGCGGCTCCGGTAGGGTGGACTACGGTGTGGGCGAAGCGGATCTGTGGCCGTGGACGAGGGCGTAGGTGAAACTGCTCCGGTCGTTGGGTTAAGGATGGTGTCGACGACGCGGATCTGCGGCCGTGGACGGGGGGTCAGAAGCTGCTCCGGTGGTTGGGTTAAGGATGGTGTAGACGATGCGGATCTGCGGCCGTGGACGGGGTGTCAGAAGCTGCTCCGGTGGTTGGGTTAAGGGTGGTGTCGACGATGTGGATCTGCGGCCGTGGATGGGGCGTCAGAAGCTGCTCCGGTAGGTTGGATGAGGGTGTGAGGAAGCAGATCTGAGGCCGTGGACTTGTGAGTTGGCAAAGCGGCCCCGGTAGGGTTGAGAATGGTATAGGCGAAGCTACTCCGGTAGGGTTGAGGAAGGTGTCGGCGAAGCGGCTCCGGTAGGGTTGAGGAAGGTGTCGGCGAAGAGGATCAGAGGCTGTCGACGGGGGCGTCGGTGGGGTAGCTCCGGAGGGTGTGGATGAAGCGTCTCCGATGGGGAGTACGAATGAGCCGCTGCAGATGCGCGGCGGTTCACGAGAGTACTGGCGAAGCAGATCCGGCGCCGTGGACAAGGACGACACTGAATGGGCTGTGGTACAGTGGTGGATGAGCAGTCTACTTGTTTCTAGGGGAGGTGGGAGGGGTAGATGCGGCCGCCAAAGCAGATCCGGCGAGGTGGACGCCGCTGGCAGTGAATGGGCTATGGTACGCCGGTGGATGAGCAGACTAGGGTTTCGAGAGGGGAGGGGAGAAAGGGCGATGAAGTACGGACGGCGTGATGTAAGATGCTCTGGTGCTGTGGAGTTAGTCGTTTTTGCGGGAGGGGGAGAGGAAATGGGGGTGCCGTGTAGTGGGGGAACTGGAAGTTGCCAAAGCAACCCCGACCTATCATGTAGATGAGGGCGGTATTGTAACTGTTGGTCTCCGTGCATCAAGGACAAAATGGGGATTTCGCATGCTAAAGACTAAGGTGGCGGAAATTTTAGAAGGAGGCGGGAGATTTTGCCGCCCGTGGGATCGTTCGTATCCAGTTTCAACTAATTTTGGACCGTGCTAGCGGGAAGGTCATCCTAGACTGTGTGCACGGGGCATGCGTGCAGTTAATAACTGGTGTGAAGTCCACCCCAGAGAAAAAGACAATAACTCGGGATGATGCGCCGATAACTTGGACGTTCACACGGGCGCGGCCAATCATACGGGTGTAGTGGCGCGTTCACAAAAAAGGGATCAAACGCTCAGCCTGTGTATTTCTCGTATAAATAGATAATTTAGTGCCATTGGTTATTTACTTTTAACATAATGCATTGCCGTGTTAGTGTAGAGGCGCACAAAAAGAAATGGATATTGTAGTCAGCTACTTAAAAGTGTTACCTCATATGATTACATAGCCTCCATTTCATAAATTGCGTACCCGTTGAATTCATATATGAATATTACATATATTACTTCAAAATAGAAACTTAAATCATCCAAGACTAATGAATTTGAATGCAAGAGTAACAATGGTGCATGTACATGATAGCTACATTGGTTGTTTGAAGAAACATCACTGTAACTTTGGCATGCACAACTTAAAAGGTTTATTTAAATAGAAAAAAATGCGATATGTGAGTGTCCAATCTTTATAGCGTTGAATCGATATTGTACCTTTGGCCACGATACGAAGTAGATATTGACTTATATTCAAGCGATGCACGTCCACGATCGCTAGATAGTGATACGTGAATGAATTGTGCAATCTCTCTCACACGCATACATATCTCATTTCCCTGTGGGCATCGGAATCACACACGCGCACTTCGTGTATTTCTCTCCCTCCGTCAGGGTTAAATTCGTCTTTCTACCCCGTCCTACAAGTCTCTCACACAGAAACACACACGCTCTCTATGTCTAACACGCCCACCCCTTTAATTCCGCCCACCCACAGCCACTAATGTCTCAAAGTATAATAATGTCTCTCACACATCTGCTATCTACCTATCCCTTAATATAGATAGATATGTGTCACACAAACTCCTTCTCCCTACTAGCAAGATGCCCATGAGTTGCACGGAACATCAAGATGCATTTGTATGAGAAGTTTATCTTGTGGGAGAAAAGGATGAACGAGGGAATGCCTTATTTGCAAATGCGGAGAGGGGTGTGGGTATCTTTTTGCAAAATTGTCATAGTTTCCTTCCTGTCCGTCGAATATAAATCGGATGGCCTATATTGCAGGATAGCAGGAACACCATCATCACCAACTCTGTTTTTTATAAGAGTAGAGATATGTGAGTGTCACTGCCCCCCCCCACACACACTTCCCAAAACACCGAAGGAGTAGGGTGACACCTCAATCTTGATACTAATCTATCGACTGGCTTCTCTCTCAAATATACACACACACACTACCCGGCACCGAAGGAGTAGGGTGGCACATCGATCTTGATAATAATCTATCTAATCCTCTTTCAAACACACACACACACACACACTCGCTAGTTGT
>NC_041380.1:595628528-595628873 GCF_002162155.2 Triticum dicoccoides | reverse complement strand
CCAGCATCACAAGTAGGGTGGCACATCGATCTTGATAATAATCTATCTACTCCTCTTTCAAACACACACACACACACACACACACTCGCTAGTGGTGCCTCTGTGCCTATCACGCACAGTCTCGATACGTCTTTCTATCCCTCCCCCCCCCCCCCCCCCAACAATGACAGCAGAAGGGTGACAACTCGATCTGATCATAATCTGTCAATTGGTTTCTCTCTCAAACATTGTGTCTCGGTGCCTCGCTTGGTAGCCCCCTCGATATGTTGACTTCTCGCGCGCGCACAACTGTAGTGACGATGACGCTGAACCCAGTGTGCCTTGTTTTTACCGGCCTCATGTGAT
>NC_041380.1:595612986-595628398 GCF_002162155.2 Triticum dicoccoides | reverse complement strand
GATCTGATCATAATCTGTCAATTGGTTTCTCTCTCAAACATTGTGTCTCGGTGCCTCGCTCGGTAGCCCCCTCGATATGTAGACTTCTCGCGCGCGCACAGCTGTAGTGACGATGACGCTGAACCCAGTGTGCCTTATTTTGACTGGCCTCATGTGATAGTTTTCACCCTGTTTTTTGTTAATTAACAAGGCAACCTTTTCTTTGTTACTACTAGTGAATCTGAAATCATTCAGGACAGACATAAAATATATCACTTCAACCCAATTATCGCAGCAACTATTTTAAAAGAAATTAGCTAGCTGCCCGTTCGTTGCACGGAACATCAAGATGCATTTGTATGAGTAGTTTATCTTGTGAGAGAAAAGGTTGAACAAGGGAAGGCCTTATTTGCGAACGTGGAGAGACGCGTGGGTATATTTTTGCAAAATTTCTATAGTTTATTTCCTATCCGTTAGATATAAATCCGACGGCCTATATTGCAGGATGGCACGCACACCATCATCACCAACTCTGTTTTCTACTCCCTCCGTCCGAAAATACTTGTCATCAAAATGGATAAAAATAGATGTAACTAAAACTAAAATACGTCTAGATACATTTTCTTTTATCCATTTTGATGACAAGTATTTCCGGACAGAGGGAGTATTTGTCTTTTTAGAGATTTCAACAAGTGACTATGACCGGACCTTAACAACATACTCAAAGAAGTAGTCCATAATTTTGATGTTACCATCTTTTCTTGGCGGTGCAGTGCCATCTAGATACCTCATAAATAAATCAAGGACAAATCTAATCCCTTCCTGAAAAGACATACGAAGCAAAATGAGTGAATCTACACTCTAAAATATGTCTACATACACATCCGTATGTGGTAGTCCATTTCAAATCTGAAAAAGACAAATATTTAGGAACAGTTAGCGCCGGATGCTCGCAACGCGATGAGATGAGTTCGTATTCTGTCTTTTAACTTTATGTTTTTATATTATATATTACTCTACTTATTTGATATATACTTCTTTCGCCACTGTACTGACAGTTGAACCCACAGAGTACTTAGAATACAAGATTATGGATGGACTTGTTTCTTTTTAACTTTCTGTACGAAGCTGTAGCCACCCTGCAAGTCACGTGTACACTGTGCATGCAATTAGCTTTTTATAGAGGGACAATCATATAGGCAATTAACTCAAATGGATTGGATGTCACTCTATTATTTCCAGCATAAAGAGCATCTCCAATGGCAGCCGGCAAATTTCCTCCCGCTTCCTTAAGCCGAAGACGACATCAAACGCCAGCGGCATACATTTTTACAACTCTAACCAACCAGATAAAATTCATGCAAACACGGATGATTTCATATAAGCATGAAGGATTTCATATAAAAAAGCCGGACCTTCATACAAACATGATGGAGTTCATTATATTTACCTGAACTAAGAGGTGCCAATCCAGCTCTCTTGTATAATTAATACTCCCTCCGTCCGGAAATGGATGTATCTAGAATTATGTTAGTTCTAAATGGCTGCCCGCGGATCCCTTTGTCTTCCTCATGTCCGTTAGACACTTGCGGGGTCGACGAAGGTCCTCGGAAGAGACGAAGCAGCAAAGAAACCACCTGAATCCGCGGTCGTCGCCTCAGCGGTGGCCTTCATGGGTCCCAAGTGGCGGCGGCCTCCCGTGTTCTACTTCTCCTCGATGATGGCGGCGGACACGGAGAAGCTGGCCACCAACTCGTCGCTCTCCACGCACCCGGCTTCTGTCTCTGCCTGCATGGCGCTGCCGCAGGCACGGGAGGCGCGCCCACAGACACGGGAGGCGCGGCCACCGCAGACACTGGTGGCGCGGTACGACGCGGCAGCGACGGCGCCCGTATCGGCATGCTTGCCGCCGTGCCGGCATGGAGCAACTCGCCACTCCTCATCGAGCTGAACTGGAGAGGCGAGTTGCTGAACCACGCGCCTGCTTGGGGCGGCAACTGAGCGGCCTCGCCCGTATCCGGAGGGCTCGGCGGGCCACCCAGCCGGGTAATATGTCGGAGAACGGCTCATCGGAAGCCATCGGATGAGTGGAGAAAATGGTGAAGGGGGAGATGGGGGAGCGGCGGAGGGGTGCGATTCTTTCCTGCTGTCTGTCTGGCCTCGTGTAAATAGAGGGCGGACGGTCAGGGCCGGTCCTGAGAATTTGGGGGCCCGGGGCGAAACTAAAACCGAGGCCCTTAACATAAACAGCGAAGTAATGGCCTACGAAGGAAGTAGAAAAATGTGCATGTGGCTATCACAAAGGTACTCTTGGAAATGCAGAGCAATGTTTAACGTGAGGCTTGTACTGCAACTATAGGAGAATATTACATGTATGAGGTACGAAAAGGTTCATACACATGTGACTCCATGAATATACCTACAGGAAATTTGCATTAAAAATGCTGAGTTTTTTTTTGAAATTGCATTAAAATACCGAGTTGGTATGCACGATTTTTAGTTCTTTGTTACTTCAAATAGAAATTAATATAGATGAGCAGATCGGTCTTATGAGTGAGGTAAAATAATTCCCTTCGCATCTTCAAAAATTATATCAACAGTACCATCATAGTGCAAATTTATTCTTACCTAGTTGTGTGAATGAGTAACTCAATAGTTAATTACCCCATTTGTGTTGTCATTGCTCAGTTCATCTGAAAACTATATGCCGTGATCATCATCCAGAGCCTCGCTCTTTGTCTTGAACTCTTTCAAATCTACACCACAACGACATCACTATTAATCCTCCATCACAAAGAAAAACATCACTATTAAACCGCAGAAACTGAAGGTTAATAATACAAACAGCGGAAGACTGGATCGGCCGCAACACTCACCTCCACAGAAGAGCGCAGCACCGGTCCGCCACCGAGCTCCGGCGCGCCGCAACATCTCTTGCGATCCAGGTATCCCGATTCATATGCCGCGTCTAGATGGGAGGCGAAAAGGCGCCGTGATGCGTGCGTGACGCCTCGCTCCAAGCTCCTGGATTCCGCCCAGTCAATGCGTGCGTTACGGGATGTATCAGATTATTTTTAGGCAAGCGGGATGTATCAGATGCTCCATCTACGCTAGCTACCTGGGCCAGGCCCCATAAATATTTTTATGGTGCTATAAATTGGAAGCCTAATGTGTATACGGGGGCCCCTCCACTCGGGGGGCCCAGGGCGGCCGCCCCCTGCCCCCCCCTCAGGGCCGGCCCTGCGGACGGTAGAAGCTTGGCCGGCGTCTGGCCTCATTTAAACTGAGGCGGACGGGAGGAGCTCGGCCGGTGTTGCGTTTAATTCCGGCCCGCTCATGAACGGACATGTGGCCGGAGTAGGATTCTCGGTTTGCATGCGGGTTTAACGGAGGAGTTTAATGGAGGCGCCGGGCGTGCAGCGGGTGGCGCAGTACTATTCGATTTGACAGTAGTAATGAGTCGTCAAATCACAAAGGCCCTCGCCTCTCGTGAAATCGACCGAGCTAGACTGCCCCGCCCTCTAGCCTTTTAAAAAATGTATATACTCCACTTTTGTACAGTAGTAGTATCGATGGATTGCGCCATGGAGCAAAACATGAAATTAAAAAAAAGGTGATACATATAGAGAGTGCTCGTCGCCAAATTATGCATATAGTACTATTAAAAAGGCTTGTCACAATAATGGTGTTCAGCACAAGTGCACAACCCACCCCTCAAATAAAACTAAGCACCCTGGAATTATTTGACAAAACTAAGCACCCTGAAATTCTTTGACAACTAAACTGCTGGCTATATGATGTTGGCCATATATATTGTATGTATATAATGTGAAGAAACGAGTGGTAGTACTATACCAACTAAAAGATGAAATGTAAGAAATACTAGTATGTACGTACTGAAGAGTTAAAGTAACGAGTAGGAGCGAACTGCCAGCGTGCGAACGACAGGGTAGTGGCTTTCCATTCTCCCATGATACGGGCTTCCGAGAGCCCTTGGATCTGAGATCGAACGGTTGCATGGCGTGATTCTAGACCTATGGGTGAATATCCTATCCTGGAGGGTTATTCTGCAAATTTTCAGCAACTTAGCATGCGACCGTTTGATCTCAGATCCAAGGGCTACCAGCAGCCCGTATCATGGTCGCGCCTACCACAACCGTCGCGTCGCTCGCGCGGTCGCGCCCTTGGAGATTTAACACGGTGAGCTAGGCTATCTGATGTTGGCATGTCATACATAGTCATCACTTAGTCACTCATACTACAACAAGGTTGGCTATAAGTGTATTTTTTGTTACTCCTCTCTATCTCTTTCTTCGTATTCAAGGAAGAAATGGTGCTAGTAAGCGCGTGTATTTATTGCATTTGCCAAGGAGTGACCTCTTCCAATGAAATGGTGTTGCTAAGTTTGCTTCATTTAATTAGCTATAGACTCAAAATTGTCTTTTCACCTAGGTACACGCGCTTAGCACCGTTTCTTCCTTGGTTCACCAAACTAGTCTCTCTCTTCTTGATTAACTTGCCACATTAGACTTTATGCCTATGTGGCAAGCTTAAGCACATGTAGGAGCAAGTAAAAGTAAGTACAATAGTGCGCTTTACATGGCATTTTTGCATATGTGGAGGAAAGAGAGGCAAGGAAAAAGTGGAGAAGTGGGCTCTCATGCAAGAGCCAGCCTCTACTACATGGTGGAGCATTGGGAGAGGCACCTGTATGGAGGTGGTCAGGAATCGGGAGACTCACGCCGGTCGTAGCGCCGTACTTAAAATGATAATGGCAAGTCAAATCACGGGGCCCCACCTGTCCAGCAGTAACTCGCTGTCAAATCACACAACCCTACATTTGCAGCAGCCTACTCCCTCGTCTTCTCGCGTCACTGTCGAAGCGACTAGGCGGAACTGCCCCGCCTACCGCGCAGGAAAAGCCCACGCAGTATACTCCCTCCGTCTAGGTGACCAAGGTGGAGAGGAAAACGAGAGAACTTAATGTTTAGTATTTGCTAAGGCTAGTTGTAATGGTACTAGCCCTAGCAATTTTGATGAGGTGTCATAGAATTAAATGAAGAAAGAGAGAGAGTTGAGTACTATGTGTCATACATGGCAATAAATAAAGTACTACATGATACTAATATATGATACATGGCGCAGGAGTACTAAGTATAATTAATACAGTTTTGCTAGAACTCATCTAGATGAGATATAATTTGGTCTCATTCATCTTTTATAGCCATTGGATGTGATGTTATATAAGATGTGTGTGTGCTGACGTGGGTTGTATTTGTTCTTGTGCAACGAACTGACCACTGCATGTCATGTTTGATAGTCTCAAGTCATTAAAAGCATACAGGCCCCACATCTCTTCTTGGTTGATTCCTCTATTTATGTCAAAAAATAAGAAACAACGTGAGAGTTAATGCACCATGCCTATGTGTTTACTATTTGGTTTTCGTAAGATGACTTAATACTCACCTAGACGGAGGGAGTATTCGATTTGACAGCGGGCGGCGCAGTTCCCGATACAGCTTTAATGCAGACGAGGGAGGGAGTAGCGGTTCCCGATATGTTGAACGGCCAATGCATCCTCCTTCAATTAATGCATGAGGGAAGTAATGGGAGGATGTCCGGGAAAAGAGGCTGCACGATGTGAATGCAACGCAGTTTGCCCTCATTGCCCTCATATAAAGGCGCCCCTCCATTCCAATGCATCTACCACATCGTATGCACCTAAGCATTTGCCTAAGCACCTACACTAAGCGCAAAAGGGATCACTCCAGACCCATGGTGGCGATGCACGTGAGCGGCCAGCGGCTGCGCCAGATGGTCCACGATGCCGGCCTGCGGCATGGCGCCGAGGATTGTCTCCAGACGGTGTTGGAGACCGGCTGGTGGATGGCCGCCGTCGACGCCAACTACGACTCTCAGTTGGACCAGATGATCGTTGCCACCAGCAACAAGTTCACCGTCATCAAGAAGCTCGCGGATGACATCGCCGTACTCCTCCAGCCCGCGTGCCCGGGCTCCTCATTGCCTGCCACCCTAATCGGCCTCCATGGCCGGAACCTCTTTCAAGCACTGGTGGCCCTGCGACTGCCCGCCGACGCCATGAAGAATGTCCACCTGGAGGTCACGCTCGCCCCGAGGCGCCTCACCCTGCAAGAATTCGTCGACCTACACATCCACGTGTATGAGCAAATCGTGTACATAGGTATCTACAAGGCCAGTGAGGATGCTACGACGTTGGCCTTCCTCAACCGGCTGGAAGCCTTGGATGCCTTTGCTGAGAAGCACCTCGACCTCGCCACAAAAGCCGCCGCTCCTTAGCCGCCGGTCGGTGGCCCGGCGCACTAAGTTGAGGAGGAGGAGGTCGTACGTTCGTGGATCCATCTTTCTTCTTTCCTTCTATAACCACCACTGCGATCGCATCATCATGGCCTTAATTCTTATTGTGTTGTTGCACTCTCGTTCCAGTCAATACCGACATGTGCGATCCCTTTGCTTAATTATATGCATCACTGTAACTAGTACTCCATCCGTCAATTTTATAAGTTGTGCTTACCTTTTCCATCAACTTCGTGCAACGCGCGAGCATCTTGCTAGAAACACTAGAATATGTCTATATAATCCGTATGTGATAGTCCATTTGAAATATCAAAAAGACAAATATTTAGGTACGGAGGGAGTAATATATTAGGAGTATATCAAAACAATAGTGATTTCTTTCAAGTTTGTGAACAAATACTACTATTCTACTACTTTGGATCCCTCGCAACGCACAGGCACATTGCTGGTAAAAGGAAAAGGCCTGCCGCGTTCGCGTCGCACCCCCACACGCCCGGGAATCGGGAGTACAACACGGCCCATCCGGCACGACACATAGCTTAGGGAAGGCGTGTTGCCTAGCATTTTCACTTTCATGTGGGACCGCCGTTGAGCAAACCGACACCCCGCCCGCCGCCAGGTTGGAAAACAGAAACGAGGGGAAGATCTAGTTGTAGCATGGAAGCCAAGAAATTTGGTGTCAGACGGGGCTCGTTGATAGAGTAGGAGCATTCCGTACTAGTACTACTCCTACTAGTACCAAGTTTGTACTCCTAATACTATATTACTAGTACTACCACTATACAACTAGTAGGTACGTGCACGGCACAACATCGTAGGAACAAAAAATGGGAAGATCTTGTTTTGGGTGATTTATCTTTTTTTCAATCAACGTAGTATGAATAATATGATGTGGGGGGCACCCATGAAGCTTATGTGGCTTGGTTGCATGGCTACGGAAGGTTAGAGAAAATAAATAGATAATGTGTTTAGAGTGCACTCCACTAAATAGATACTAGTAAGGTACACATGCATTGCACGCATGAGATTTGGCAACCAAATTAGGAATAAATACAACATTATAGCATGTAAGCTTTCAGTCATATATGCATGATGTAGATGTTCGTTTAATACTTATAGTTCATCTCATTCAAAATCATTTAGTTTTCATAAAAAAGCTAATCTATTTTAAGATTCACGGAATTGTGCGTTGTAAAGCATAAAGTAAAAAACAACTAATGGCAATTCATGTAGAAAAAAATTTGGGCAATTATGATACGGAGGATTCTAGAACAAAGGAGAAGTGCTTGTGTTTTGAGGTTTGTGCATTATGCTTAAGTTCAACCATGGAGTCTTCTAGATTGTACATGTGGCAAAATCTGGTGGAATGTAGATGATATCCAACGACCAGTAGTGCTTGGATTTGCCATCTCTGCACCGTCGGATTGGCTTCATCCAACGACCATCTTTCAAAGTTATTCGCACACTATATAGGGGTATAGATATACTTTGGATCCATTGCAATGGGCCGGCACATCTATATCTATACCCCCTATATAGTGTGTGAAAAACTTTGAAAAGTTGGTCGTTGGATGAAGCCAATCCGACGGTACAAAGATGGAAAATCCGAGCACTACTGGCCGTTGGATATCATCCACCAAATTCTGCCACATGTATAATCTATAAGACTCCATGGTTGAACTTAATTCATGACTAACTTTGCCACAACTAAGCTTAGGCAAAGTTATTAGTTCTTCAAAATGAGAGCCACAAGTTGGCAAGCCTAAGGGAATCAAGCCAAAGTCATGTGGGGCCTTAGTGTGGCTTGCCTAAGGTGTGGCTTGAACCAAACACTCACCTAAGTTAATCAAACTTGCCTAACCTTACATTCCACCAGATTTTGCCACATGTTAGAATCCAGAAAGCTCCACATGTAGAAGCATAATGCACAAACCACCAGAATCTCATGCGTGCAATGCACGTGTACCTTACTAGTACTAGTTGGTAGTAGTAGTAAGAAACAAATTCCAGTTTTGGCACGAGCTTGTACAACGGGAGCACCACAAGGCCTACCGCAGGAGTTACATTTCCCTCTCGGGGCCCACGGGACCGAACTTCAGTGGCTTAGTGCTCGGCCTATGAGTCAATGACATGCGGACCTTAATTAAATGTGGCTGGCCCTCATGTCATTCTCATGGTGGTGGTGTGGTTCGCGACTCACTCGTTCGAGATGAACCGACCGATGGTGGCGTGGCTGTGGCGAGGGTGCCATAGCTGGGCGTCGGGGCGTTACGAGGCGTACATGGCCACACCGGCGGGTACTACCTGTAGTACATAAGTACTCCAACTGAGGATTGATGCCCGGGACGAAATGTGTCAGAGCCGCTGGATGAAAATTCGATGGTTTGGGAGTACGGATCAGAGCACAGCAGCGGAGCAGGCAAACCGCGTCCAATCGGGTGTGTCTGTGGTAGAAAGTTGATGATCGCCGTAGTTCAGCTGGCCCGCATGTCATGCACACAAAGGCAGAGGAGCGGTGCGGCCGAGAGGGATGAGGGGCACGTCGGGGGATGAGGATCCCCTAACACGAACAATCCTACCATTCTGTCACTGACATGTGGGACCCATAAGCGTGGGTCCCACCTGTCAGCGAAGGAAAGGTAGGGCAAGGCAGTGCTAGCCACGTCAGAGGATCCATGTCCACATCGGGGGACGTCGTGCCGTGGGTTGGAGCGGCGTCGTGGGAATCGCGTGTGGGTGTGGCAGTGGTAGAAACAAGAAACGTGATGGTCGTCATGGTTCAACTTCCATGGACAAGCTATCATGTCTGCTGACACATGTATATCAAAACTAGAGTGTTTGTATTTCAAGCACGTGAACAAGTATTATTCTACTACTTTGGATCCATTGCAACGCACGGGCCAGCACATTGGTAGTAGTAGTGTCCATCTCTATCTCTAGAGGCCTTCCCTCGTTCATCCTTTTCTCTCACAAGATAAACTACTCATACAAATGCATCTTGATATTCCGTGGAACGCACGAGGATGTTTCCTTGGGGCTCTCCAGCGCGGCGTGGCCGTAGTTGCAAATTGACGCCCCTTGAGATCCCGACGTTGAGGGGCACTCGGATTTCCTCCAATGAGCAGGTAAGATGAGTTTGATCACGTAGTAAATGCATTCTAAAGACTACTTCCGTGTCCATTTCCTAATTCTCCCCCTGCCCACTGTTTCACAGGTTAGGCTCGGTGCGAGTGGAGATTGGCTTGCATATGTACGGGAGGGTACCAACATCAATTTGCACAACATTTACAATGGTGACACCGTTCTCGTAGAACCTTTGTCCAACATTGGGATCAGCCATGCAACGGGCCACCGCATGAATTGGTACGATGGAACCACTGTGAGATTGAATAAGATAGCACGAACCTTGCACATGGCGGTCAAAGGCGGACCATGCTGTCTGCGACCGATTTGTTGCCGTACGAGTAGGAAGACATTGTGTTCCTTTCTAACCGCATCTTCGCGGTGACAAACCAGGGGACTTATTTTGTATGGGACACATCCTATGATATACTCCCTCTCTCCTAGTTATTTGTTTTGAATCTTTTCGTTTTATAAGTTTCAAATTCAAATTTAGAGCTCCCCATCACATGTTGAGATTACAATGTCCATTAAATCGTTGCGTGAATGTGTAGTAAAGAAACAAATCTCGAGTTTGGCACGAGTTTGTGCCGCGGGAGCACCACAAGCCCTGGCGCAGGAGTTACATTTACCTCTTAGGGTCGTCGGGACTAAGCTTTAGCACCTTACTACACCTACCTTTGAGTCAATAACATGTGGACCCGATAGGTGATTGGTCCACATGCAATTCTCCCGTAGGCAGAGGGGCAGTGGGGCCAAGAGGGGTGAGCCGCAGGTCGGGGGACGTGTGGTTTCATGGGTTCGAGCGGCGTCATGGGAATCGCAGGTGGCCGTGGTAGAAACTTAATGCTCGCCGCATTTTAGGTGGCCCACATGTCATGCACACAAAGGCAGAGGGGCGGTGCGGCCGAGAGGGGTGAGGTGCACGTCGGGGGGCGTGGTGCCGTGGGTTGGAGAGGCATCATGGGAATCGCGAGATGAAATGTGATGGTCGCTGTAGTTGAACTTCCATGGACAAGCTGTCATGTCTACGGACACATGCACTGCATACCGATCACTGGAAGGAGTAGCAGAGAAAGCTATATATGCGGATAAATAATTCCTTATAGTCAAGCGGACCCACGCTACTACTCTGTTCTAACGACATGCACACCATCGAAATAGTCCATCTATATCAATATACACCGAGTGGGAATAAGTTTTTTTACAAGAGAGGAAATAGTTCATCCATCCATAATGCCCTCCTGCTGGGGCAGCCTTTTCTTCTTCTTCTTCTTCTTCTTCTTCTTCTTCTTCTTCTTGTTCTCATTCTCTGTGGGAGACGGCTTCGCAACAAGCTCTTTGGACCTTGCAACTATCTCGAAACTCACACGGGCATCGAGGGCAGCATATTTTATCCGCTCGTACGTCAAGGGATAATTCTCCCATCCAGACGACCTTAATGCCACCGTCTCGTCACCCTTCTGAAGATTTGTACCGAGCACAAAATTTGCTACGTCGAATAGGGATGGTGTCTGTTTATCACAATCTTCTACAGGAATTTTGATTCTAGTTTGTAGGTCAGCGATGCTTTTCAAATCTAGGTTGTACGGCTCCAGCTTCTGTTTGTCCCCTTCGATGGCTGCCCCACAGAAGTATACGTCCTCCCGAGACAAGAAATCGTGAAGCTCACCTGGTATGGAGGGCGAGTGTATGATGTGGTACACCAAAACATCATCTTCGAGGCACAGCTGAAGGACGGCGGCGCGCTGGATCTTCCCAGGGGCACGCTTCGTGTACTCTGCGTTGAGACCGATGGCCCTCGTCTCTACCTTTTCGAGGGAGTTGGATACGTTGTTGATCCACTGCCGAACAACCCTTGGGTGGACGGTGGCAACTATGTGCATCGAGCCATCGACGAGGACATGTTGGACGCTAAAAACCTGCATCTTGATCTCTTTCGCCATTTGGAACTGCTGGAACGGAGGGCTATGGTTTGGAGAATTAGGATTAGATGGCTAGTCTAACTGAAGTAGTAGATGATTATTTAAAGAGGTTAAAACAATGTGAATGCAGTGGGGTTTGGATGCAAATGAAGATGAAGGGGAGGTAAAGAAGCCGAGGAGAATCGGTTCCCGATGGAGAAGTAAATGGGAGAAGTGGCGTGTAGGCAGTTGATTAGACGGCTAGGTAGACTAAACGAAAAGGCTATGCGGGTAGACTGATGAGTCGTACCTGTTTGTGTACGTGTCCATCCTTCTTGATAGGTGGGACCTATGCAAACAGATAAAAAAATCTGTCGCGGTTTTTTTGAGCGGGTGAGTGGGAGACACAGCATTCTCTGGTTAAGGAATACTCCCTCCGTTTAGGTGAGTATAAGTCACCTTATGAAAATCAGGTTTTCCCAAAACCTTTAGGCTTGGAGCATTAACTTCCTGCTTGATCCCCTCCCAGCCTCGTTAGCCAGCATTCTCTTCCTCTGCTGTCGCGTTCTACCTTTCCATTTTTCCTCTTCTCAAGTGTGGAACAATCTGCATGCCGTCCTTGATGCACCAGAACGACCACTGCATGCATCGCAGCAGAGCGTTGATTGGGCATGCACGAGAATTTGGTTCTGCTCGCAATATGGATGATACCTGAACGATGAAGTGAACATGCATGCTAGCACGGGAGACCTATTTCCGCTATACAATACTGGAGTACTCATGTACCTACTACTACTACTACTACTAGTAGTAGTAGTAGTAGTAGTAGTAGTAGTAGTAGTAGTAGTACAACTGTGGTACACTTGATGGTCAAAATACTATTCATCCGGTCCTCACAGTGAAATGACAACACCCTGCGCCTGACACTAGTCCAGGCGGCGTGTTCGGGTTACCAAAGTCAGCCTCACCCTGTGCACTGTGCAGTCTGTCACCGCCGATGTACAGCACATTGGCGCCTCGCCTCGTCTCCCTCTCCGCTCCCATAGCACCACTCCATCTCCATCTCCTTCTCCGTCTCCGTCTCCGTATCCATCTCACTGTGCCCCCGTGTACCGTCGCCTCACTCGCCTCCCCCAGTACCACTATTCCCTCGCTAGCCGCTCCAGCACCGACATCCTTCTCCCCCGTAAATCAAGCCCCCTTCCAAACTCCACCATGGCCGAACGCGAACCGCGCAACATCCATATGAGCCGCGATTGGAGCAATCTCCCCAGTGACATCCTCGACCTCTGTTGTTCGTGTATGGATATGTTGAGCGCCCTGCGGCTGGCTGCATGCTCGAGGGACATGCACACGGCCATCGTCAAAGCGAGGCCTAAGCTTTTCAAGACACCCTGCTTGCTGCTATCTGGTCTTGCGAGATTGGCTCACCATGATATGGAGGCGTGCATGATGCCCCTCGACTTTAATCCGATCTCCATTAGCCGAAACTTCTTTGCAGGTATGTAGTGGGTCGCCGTACATCATTTCCCTCGACATCGATCCGATCACCATTGCCCGAAACTTCTTGGTAGGTATGTACTGGGTCGGCATGAACTCCCACTGGATGGCTGCCTTCAGAGAAGACGGTTGGTGCTCGTGAACTTCCAGACCTCCCATGAGAATATCCTTCCTCCATTGGATTATATAGAGTATTACCATCGTGGTCCAAGTCATCTAGATTACTACGTCAGTTGGACGGACCTTGTTTTGCAGAAGATTGTAATCTTCCAAGTGCCCACACGACATGCGAATTACGCAGACTTCAAGCTAATTGCCTTGTTCAACCGCGGACTCGCCTATCTTTACACCGGTGCCTTCTTTAGCTGGAGACAACTCGGCTCGTAGTGGATCATTGTCAAAGATGATACACACTTCTGTGATGCTATTGAACACAATGGCATCATCTACGCGATCGACAAAGCAAATGGCACCACGTATTGCTGGGACGGCGCATGTAAGTTGTTTCCATCTCATGTTAATGATGACGCCATGACACTGTTTGAACTTTTTGTGATGATTGTCATATCCCTGTTTGAGCAGAATATGAGTAGAACTATGGCAATGTATTAGAGATGCCGTAAATCAGCTATATTTCGAATGAGTTAATTCATGCAATTGTGACCATGTCATTACAGCCAATTTGTACCCTGAATAATCAAACGGTTAGGAATATATGGATATTATCCTTATTTTACAGTAATCTATATACTACTACTAAATATGAGTGTGTATCAATGGCCATGTTAGTTTCCTCATTTTCATGATGTAGAAACATGCACCACACTGTTGGTTTCATCTAACCATACTTTAGGGAAGTAAATGTGCATATGGAGAACTCTATATTTGGAAGTAGTGAAATCCTGCAATGCTTACCATGTGTACATACCTATATTCGCCCTTCAGCAATCAATGGCTAGAATAATATCCTCACAAAAAATTTGCCCAGAGAACACGAGTATATAACAATGCATGGTCTGTTAGTTACCTTGAAGAATTTGTTTGTGAGGACAGAACATGATTACATAACATGCATGACATGGTAGTTTCCTGTGAAGAATTGATTGCGAGATAACATGAGTATAACCATGCATGGCACTTCTATATTTTCGAACCCAGTATACATTTCCCTGTATTTTCCTCCCAGTTCCAATAGGGACATATCAATGTTGTTTCTTGCATTATCCTACTCATACTCTGAACAATGCTGATCTTACATTAACAATGCCGGTCCTTTTTGATATGATGCAGTGTCCCTACAGTTACTGCCCTTTGTAATCACACCACCTTTGCCAAAAACAGGGAAGCACAACTGGTTCCTCGCTCGATCAGACGACGGCAAAAGACTGATGATCATTCGGACACATGAGCCGGAAAAGTTATATTGCAAAAACCCCACTCTATACAAGCACCGTGTAATACGTGAGTATCCGGACAGTGGCTGTTACGTCTATGAGCAGGATGCCAGCTTGTTGGGGCCTTTAGGATTTTTTAGTTGGAGGCGGGTAAACAGCCTTGGTTCACACTCTCTGTTTCTCGGACTCAATTATTCGATTAACCAGGAGATCACCGTTGGCAAGGACCTTGATGGCAGAGAGGCTCTGTTTGCTATGGAAAACTGTGTCTACACGGAAAGCCCTGGGAGTTCGGGAGAAAACTCCCCTGATTGTCAAGGATACAGCCTGCAGCCAAAAGAAGGTGAGAATGACAAAGGCATCCGGATTAACTTTGATCCTTGGATGTCTCAATTACGACAGGCAGTGATGTGGTTCAAGCTTTCAGGTTGATAGGTAATTGGGCTGTTGCATCGAAAGGGTGGAGTACTGGTGTCTCCGGATCACTGGTCGCTGAAGCGGGGCTGCAAATTATGATGGTGTTGGATCATCTCTTTGAATGACTTTGTTGTCTTTGCTGCTGGTTCTGGATGGGTAGTTCTTTCTTTTGTTATGCATATTCCTTATCATTTGGTCATCCTCGTCTATGTCACTCTTACTATGTAATAGTTGCTTCTGTTTAGAATGTCATTCTCGTCTGGATCCCGAGAGTCTGAGCGCTGCAGATGGGTGCGTTTTGGTGGTGTAGCAAGACTTCTTATGAACTATCATGTCTTGTTGTTTATGTCAGTAGTAGTCACTAGTCAGTGTTTGAATGTTGTATATATCGTTGTTTCGAACTGTTTATTGTCTCGAACTACTGGTGGACTAAATGAGGGCATCACCATTCTCCAGTGTTCAGAGTATATCTCCTTTTTTCAAGTTATATAATTTGAGCTCAGTGTCTTTTCAATGATGTACACTTGTTTGGGCCAGTGAGTGTCGTTGAATATGGGCCGAGTAGTAATGCAATGCCAAATAGGTCAATTATGACTCTCAGGCCGGGCTCTCAAAAGATCCTGAAAAAAAGGTTGGGCTCTCCATAAAAGAAAGAATAAGGACTCTTAGGCCGACATGTGGGCGCCACCAGTGTTTTCGTGCGCTTGCGCGCCGAGAGGATATTGTCGCGTGCTCGAAATTCATGCTACCTTTTCATCCCCA
>NC_041380.1:595588763-595612562 GCF_002162155.2 Triticum dicoccoides | reverse complement strand
CCGGTCAACGCGGATCGCCGAGCCGGAGATCCTGAGATCCGTCCTGCCTTCGGTCGATGCGTGCTATCGCTCAACAGTGGCATGGCGGCGCTTGACGACCAGTTTGTCGGCAAAGTGTTGATGGTAACCATCAACGGCGACCGGCCTCCCGTCTCTCCGGACGACCTTGTCAAAGATCTTGGCATTGCGCACGGCATCCAAATAAGTGACTTGCTCGTCGAAGTCTGTCCGCCACCGGCTGATTTCTTCGGCAGGTTCCGGACAACTTTCGACTGCAGTCGTGTGTTCGAATCTTCCCGACGTTTGTTCTGCGATGGCGCGCTGGTGAGCTTTGATCGGTGGCACCCAGGATGGGGCTCGGTGCCCTCTGAGCTTGAGTTTTTAACAAATCTTACCTTCCACGGTATGCCTCGACGTGCTTGGAACAGCGAGTCCATGAACGAGCTTATCAACGACCTTGGAGGTGAGCTCGTAAGTATGTTTGTTCCTCCAGACAGCTGGGCTCTGACGGTTATGGCATGGATGAAGAAGCCGTCCACCATACCGAAGGTGATTGGTGTTGAGATACCAGTGCAGGAACCGGGGTTGTACTATTCATCGCCACCAAGCCGCCGTGGACCACGTTAGGGATGTACCTGTATCGAGTGTTCGTGCATGTCGAAGAAGTGGTCAATCCATCAATCGAAGTCTTGCCGCCGCTGCTGGTGCCAGGGTCCGTCGACGATGTCCATTACAGGAGTCAACGTCAGACTTTCCCCATGTTGCTCGGAACGATGGATGGCACAGGGCCTACTCCATCGCGCGGCGGAGGCCACTGCTTCTTTGGGAGAAGAGGCAGGGCTGGCTACCTGGATGTGCTCTAATTTGAGGTAACAACTGAATCTTGTCAGATACTGGTGAAATCCGAGCTATGGGTGTGAAGCACTGATATGCCAGTACATTTGATTGTGACCTGTTCTAATTTTGTACCTGATCTTTTTTAGAAAGGGTTGTACGTCAACTTAATGTGCTAGCAGAACTTATTGTGTTGTTTGTCTGTTTTCTTTGCACAACATTCAAGATATTTCCCTGTCATTGATAAAGACGATGAACTGTTATGTACGACTTCATTGGTTTCAACATAGCCCTTCCCGTAGCGATTCACTGCTTCCATCATGATTGTGCCGCCTGCGTGAAATTTTTGTATGCAAGTTCAGTGTGCTATGATGTTCTATATGATTGTGTCAACTATATAAGTTTTTACTGAGCATCAGCAATGCATATGGCTGAAAGATGTATTCACGAGCATCGCCCGATGGGTCTCTCTCTCTATCTCTCTCTCTCTCACACACACACAACAGCTTTTAATTAGGTTCCATTGTAATCTAACTTTTTTCTTAAGTTATTAATTGAGCTCAGTGACTTCAAAAAGTTGTACAGAAGCCTTGTTTGGGCCTTTCCGGCGTTGCTGAATGTGGGCTGAGTAACCATGTTAGGTTGTACTGTACTACACAGGACTTTTTTCAACATCAGCAATGCAACTGGGCCGACAGTTGTACACATATCCGGGTCAACTTGTTATTCTCCGCCCCGCTGGGCTGCAAACTTTCCTAGGAGGTATGCATTAGGCTTAACAAGAAAATGAACTTTAAGAAATAATAAATGGGATGTAATTATAATAAGTGGACAGTTACTATGCACCAAACACGTAATTAGTTTGAAAAATATATTATTTTTGGAATTTGAAAATTTTAATTTCATTACTTGTTCCGCGCGCAATATTTCGTCGGATTTTAACGTAATACAACTTTATTTTGAAATTATATTTAACCTGACTAGAAATTTTGGATAAAAATATTTCGGATCCCATCAAAATGTGGGATTTTTTTTGAATTCTGTTTTGAGCGATTGTTTGAAATTATTAATCGTTGTCCTAGCTAGAAGTTGGGATGTACTTTTAACAAACTGTAAATGGGCTGTACTAAATTCCATTAGAATTAAAAAATGGGTTGTACATTCTTACAAATCGCAAATGGGCTATATGTTCTCTGCCAAATCCAAGTTGTGGGCCTACTAAGTTGACGTGTACCAAGGGCTATGTCAGCTTAGTCAATATAAACGATTCTAGCTGCAGTGATCGTACGATGTCCATCCAACGGCCATAGTGCTTCTTCAACCTCTGGTCTTCTTGCTCCAGCCGCCCAAAGCAGCGCCGGTCATGTCGCGTGCTCCTGCCTCCCGTGGCCGGTTGTGATGCCGCGGAGGCCTCACCGCCCCGTACTACTCCCACCGCTGGCCAGGACATCCCTCTACTCACCCACACCCCTTGTTATTCTGCGGCGACGGCAGCCTCACACCGCAGCCGAACCAGTGAACCCTCGTACTCCTCTTCGCGTGGGCAACCACTGCTGCATCTTCCCCGGCTCCGAGTCGTCCCCTTCCTAGTCCTCGCCGTCGTCCACCACCCTGGTGCTCTCGGCGCGGCGTGGTCAACGTGGTCAATGACCGACTTCCATCGAAAGAGTACTGTACGTGGAGAGGCTGACAGCTGGGTCCAGGCGGCCGCAAGGAAGTGCCTCCTTATTACGCGCAAAATAATTATTCCTCCACCTGACAGCAGGGACCCACCGGACGGGCCACCTTACTTCGCGAAAAAAACGTTCCTCCCTGACTGCTGGGACCCGCCGGACGGGCCAGCGTATTTCGCGAAAAATACGTTCCCCCCGCTGTCAGCTCGGACCCACCGGAAGTGCCTCCTTATTACGCACAAAAAATGAATACTCCCCCTGCGACGGAGGCTGACTTGTGGGCCTACTAAGTTGACTGGGACGGGGGCCTTTGTCAACTTTAGTCAATATGAACGATTCTAGCTCCAGTGACCGTACGATGTCCATCCAACGGCCGTAGTGCTTCTTCAACCTCTGGTCTTCTTGCTCCAGTCGCCCAAAGCAGCGCCGGTCGTGCCGCATGTTCCTGCCTCCCGTGGTCGGCTGTGCTGCCACGGAGGCCTCACCGCCCCTATTATTCCCACCGCTGGCCAGGCCCTGCAGCGACGGCAGCCTCACACCGTAGCCGAACCAGTGAACCCTCGTACTCCTCTCCGCGCGGGCTTCCACTGTCGCGTCTTCCCCGGCTCCCCGTCGTCCCCTTCCTAGGCCTCGCCATCGTCCACCGCCCTGGTGCTCTCGGCGTGGCATGGTCAACGTGGTCAAGGAACGACTTCCATCGGACGTGGATTGTACGTGGAGAGGCTGACAGCTGGGTCCACGGCCGCAACAAGGAAGTGCCTCCTTATTACGCGGAAAATAATGATTCCTCCACCTGACAACTGGGGCCCACCGGACGGGCCACCGTATTTCGCGAAAAAAAACATTTCCCCCTGACTGCTGGGACCCACCAGCTACATCTTCGCACGCAAGGAAGTGCGTCCGGGCAAAAAAAATGATTCGCCCCCTGACTGTTGGGACCCACCAGCTACATCTTCGCAGGCAAGGAAGTGCCTGACAGTCGGGACCCACCTGGTCGAAGCGTACGTAGCGTTGTCATTCTAGTCGCGAACGTGTGCGTACATCCTGGTTGATGTAGAGGCACGCACATGTCCTAGTAGAGGCGCACACGTGTCGTAGTAGAGGCGCGCACGTAGCATGTACACGTACGTACATCGGCCAGGGTGCAAGAAAGAAAATACGGCCACGTATGTGTACATACGGGCGGGGTCTCGAACGCCTACTCGCGCATACGTACGGCGAGGGCTCGTTGACATGGCTGGGTCGGATCGGAGAAATAGCGCCGTCGTCGTGTTCATGGAGAGGCAACGGAATGCGTCGTGTTCATGGGGAGGCAACAGAACGCGTCGTGTTCATCGAGAGGCAACGAAACGCGTGGGAGCCAACCCGCTGGGTCGGAACGGAATGCGTGGTCGTATTCATCGGAAGGGCTTGGATGGAACAGGCGATGGAAACGAGGCCTGGCGTACCGCAGAACGAAGGAAACGGCCTTGTGTTCGACCGGCCATGTTCGAAACGAGATCTTGTTCATCGGGAGGGGTCTTGCGTACCGCAAAACGGAGTAAACAGACCTCCTACGGTTGAAACGGGGGTCCTGTTGATCGGGAGGGGTGTGGCGTACCGCAAAACGGAGGAAACGGACTTGTGTTGGAGCGCTACGGTCGAAACGAGGTCCTGTTCATCGGGAGGGGTGTGGCGTACCGCAAAACGGGACTCCAGGGGATACTGTTCATCTCCACCGTCGACCCCCTCCAGCCTCCACGGGCTACTGTTCATCCACTGTCGACCTCCTCCAGCCTCCACCTGCGACTGTTCATCCACGGGCTCCTGTTCATCCAGCCTCTACCGCGCGCTACTCCACCGGCTACTGTTCAACCACCCCTCCATCGTCTACTGTTCATCTAGCCCTCCACACAACGGGGTCCTGTTCAACTACCCCTCCACGGGCACCCCTCCACCGTCTACTATTCATCCAGCCCTCCACACCACAGGGTCCTGTTCAACCACCCCTCCACGGGCACCCCTCCACCGTCTACTGTTCATCCAGTCCTCCACCACACCACGGGGTCCTGTTCATCCAGAGGAAACGCCACCGCTCACTGTTCATCCAAACCCCCCCGCAACGCTCACTGTTCATCCCATCGATCGGCTTCAGTTAGCAGTAGTAGCGAAGGAATCGCTCGATCGGGTTCAGTTAACAGCCATCGATCGATCGCTCGGGTTCAGTAACGCGTAGCCTGCAGTGCAATCGCTCGGGTTCAGTTAGAGCCCAACGCCTCGCTCGGGTTCAGTTAGAGCCAACGCCTCGCACACACGCGCGTACGTGTACGAGAGAAACGCGCATCGCTCGGCCCCCGACCTCCCACCTTAACCGAGAACTCCCTGAAATTTTCCTCCCCCTCGCTTCTACCATGGTTTTTCCCATCATGGATGACCCAAAGAATGTCATGCAGCTGCGTCTCCGGCCCGCCCAGGATGAAAAACCCATTTTCTGTCATGAATTTTGTCATAGAAGTAGGAGCCTACCACATCTATGATGATACCGGGTTTTGTCACAATTATCGTCACGGATGTGTCTTTTTTTGTAGTGCTTATCACGAGATTCTCATCAATACGGATGTGGGTAACCCAATCGTGCCCGTTTGGTATGACTCCTCGATTATAGGCAAGTCCCAAACGGCCATGAGGAGGACGCTTGGTATTCACCCTCTTTATAATGAGACCAAGGCTTTTCCTTTTTCCTCCTCGAATACAATCGAATCCTTCCCCCGCCTTGAGTTCCAACACCCAAAGCTCAGGTCAGGCGCATCGGACCTTCAACCATGTCCGGATCCAACCTTCAAGGTCGGTGGGTGCCTTCCTCTGTCACAGAGGAAGACGTCAAAAAGTTAAGAGAGGCCAGGTTTCTAACCGGCGAAATCCCACATAGATTACCTGCTCGAGGGCAAGTCATTCCCACTCCCAAACCCTGCAAGAGCGTTGTGTTCGTATCTCACTTCCTCCGAGGGCTAGGCCTTGCTCTAGACCCCTTCGTGAGGGGGCTCATGTTTTATTATGGGCTGGATTTTCATGATCTGGCTCCGGATTCTGTCCTCCACATCTCATCGTTCATCGTCGTGTGTGAAGCTTTCCTCTGCATTGTCCCTCACTTCGGCCTGTGGCTCAAGACCTTCAAGGTGGAGCCGAAGATGATCGAGGGGCGGCAAGTAGAGTGCGGAGGTGCCGTAATAAGCAGAAGTGTCGATGCCCCATGGCTCGAGGGTTCTTTTCAGGAGGTGTCCATCTTATGGCAACGAGAGTGGTTTTATATCACGGCCCCTAGGGGTACCAAGTGGGTGGCTGCCCCTGCCTTTCGCTCGGCCCCCCTGCCACGACTAACGTCATGGGTCAACAAGGGGCTAGACTGGGGGTCAGTAAAGGATGTGCCGATATTACAGAGCCGTATCCAAGATCTCCTCGAGAGAGATATCAGTCTAGTCACGGTGATGCAAGTCATGTTAATTCGTCGAACTCTGCCCTGCAAACATCGTCCCCTCCGCATGTGGGAGTTCAACCCGGAGGGACCGCGAGCTATTCATCATTTCCTCGGCATGACGCTCGAGGAGATGTACAAATTGTTCTTCGGACCACAAATAATGTGTCCGGACATCACCGAGGATGCGGGTCTGAACTGCAATCGTCCAGATACCCAAGTAAGTAGTCCTGCAACCGAACACGTTGTATTTTTATTTATCACATCATCATTCTGAAGAGCTGCTCTTTGACCAGGAGTGGATAACAAAGGCAAAAATGATCAGGTGTCCGGCCCCCCTTCCCGAGGTCTCACGGATCCTGTACTGGCCAGGATGCTGGAGCTCGCGCCTCATCAAGTGCCCTCAAGGGAAGATAAAGGGGGGAAGAAAGAGACTAGCACCTCCGCGAAGGAGGACAAGCGGGGGGAAGAAACTAAAATTCCCCCTTCTCAAGGAAGGAAAAGGACCACCTCTGGGGACCCGGAGACAATGATCTCCAAACGGGGGAAGAAATCTTCGCCAGAGGGTCCTGCCCCGGGGGATACCCCGGCCGCACAATGCCCGCAAGGGGGTCAGCCCTCTACGGAGCTGTAAGTGGAAAGGTATTTGATAATAAAAATATCCTGCATCACTCCTGAGAAAATAACCAAGGTATTTATCTTGTAGTCCGGATCATAGCCCCTCTCGGCAGAGTTCGTCTTGGGGGATTTTCTTCCGGAGATGATGGAGAGCGAAACGCCTCCCCATGCTATCCCGCCTTACGAGGCAGGCGACCCCGAGGTGTCGTCGCGGAGGGCTTCTCCTGATTCGGCAAGGCCAAAAGGTAATCCTTCGGCCACCCGAAGTCCTCAGTATCCGGCTCTTGAAGCGAGCAGCCGAAAAAGTCTGGCACCGTCTAGTACGCGATCGGACGCACTGAAGGATCTGCTAGAGCAAGCGGCTATCTCAGAGGCACATCATACACTAATGAGTACGGTGTTTGAGAAGATTTCATCCGCCGAAAGCGGGTTGCATGAAGCTTGTATGAGTCTGCTGAAAGGTTTTGAGGTACGTGAAATAGTGTGTATTTTTAGCAGTACCGCACATATTAAGTGTGCCCTATGCAGATAGTAGCCCCTGAGACTCTGGTTGCTGGCGAGAACGGCAACAAACAGAGGATCATAGTCCCAGGTAATAAATAGGCCGCCTTCATATGCAGATGGCGGAAGGTCCGGTGGATGGCCGGACTGGTGAATTTGCCGAGCTGAAGAAGCAACTTGATGCGTCAGATGCCGACATGGCGCTTGTCACCAAGCGGCTCGACGAGGCACAGGGTATGTTATTTCTCCAGTGATCAACACATAATAAGAGGAGCTTGATGCTAGTATCTTTAATATGTGTGTGACTGCAGATGGAGCTGCCGCGGTGGAGACCCTTCGGGCGGAACTTACCCGAGCCAAGGAACAAGCCAGGAATAGCGATGCGGCCGCTCTAAAGGCGGTCGAAGAGCTGAGAGCCGAACAGGCTGCACATTGCCGAAACAAAGAAGTGATGGCCAAGATGGCTGTTGAGTTGAAAGATGCCGCCGACCGTTACCAGCTCCTTGAGAGAGAAGACCGAGCGAAGGTGACGGACTTGGAGAAGGCCGCGGCAGCAGCCAAGGAGGCCCGCTCTAAAATTAGAGCGGCAAAGGAAGAGCTGCGTCAAGCTGGAGATATCACCGCTGGGAAGCCCTTCTTGTTGCGGAAAAAATTCGGAGATCCAAAGTACGCCTCTCTTGATAAGCTACGGAGTTTTGCAGATGCATACGTGGATTTGGCAGCCAGTGCCGCTGATGCGACCAAATACTTCAGGGATCAAAAAGATCGTGAAGCGGAAAGGCTGTTTTCGTCACAATTTGATGGTCCAGTGCGTCCGCTGCTGTTGAATGAGCGCATGACCGAGTGGGCCAAGCTCCATAGGTTGTCCGGGCTTGCCATGAGGTCTGTTGTGGATCATCTGTGGCCGGAAGGGCCAAGGCCGAATAGTTATTTTAGTTTAGTGCAACAGTTCCTTAGTGTTGTGCCGCACATCAATGCCATAAAGAGGTTGGCGTGCATAGAGGGCGCGCAGATGGCACTTGCCCGTGTCAAGACATGTTGGGCAGAGATGGATGCGACCGCTGTTGCAGGCCAGAGTTCGGACGTAGGCCGGGTAGCGGCCGAACATTATTATGAAGAAGTCCTAGAAGGCGCTCGTGTAATAGAGTCTCAGTGCTCGAAGGGTATCATGTTTTAGTGACATCCATCCCAATTAAAAAACAACGTGTTACTGAATTGTAAAGGCTATTTTTCTACTTTTGCCTGAAAGTGTGATGATGCCACCTGTGCGGCCGTTCATGTATATATATGTATATAACCTGAAAGTTTGCAGTCGTCGGCTTCAGCCCCCATGCATATAATGCGGGGGTGTTCGCAGACGCGTTTTCACACTTGATCCAACATCTTGGTCCATTAAGGAGGTGATAGCGCAGCGAACGAGGCAATCATACTATATTGCTTTAACACTTTCACTTAGCCATAGGAGTTTGACAGTGGGGCTACTAATAGCCCCTGGTGGCTCCGCGCTCATCCGAATACGGGGCGCATACATGCCTGGCAGGGAAACGGCCCTTCGTTAATGCGGAGGAATCCCGAAGATTCCGCTAGGTCATCGAGTGGTTGACCAGTCTCACGCTTTTATCATGATAGTCAGTTTTCGGCTTTCTCTAGTGAGGTGCTCCCAGATGAACCAGGGCACAATCGCAGTAGTTCTCCCAGTGCCGCCTTATCCGATAGAGCGGAACGTAAGGTAGCAAAACGCGGGAGCCGGGCAAACCCAACATTTGACCAAAGACATGATTCGGAGCTGATGCATATAAGGCCAAACTCGCGACGCCAAACACTCCCTAAGGTATTCGATCTTTGAAATATATACCAGGCCAAATGATGCCCTTGGATAATGAGCCCCTAGTGTCCGGGTACGAGCAATATTCTGACGTGGCCACATGCCAAGAACGTCAGCATCCTTCTCGGTTGTATTGAGAATCCGGAGGATGTGAACAACAAAAGACAGTAAAAAAGGTTTACGCATGGTCTTAATCTAAAGAGAAACCTTGGCAAATTAGATGCAATTGATAAGCACTATGAGTTGTATGGGTAAACTAGTGTTGATAGACATGAGCAACTAGAACTCAGGGCTTAGGGCCGAGCTTGACAGATTGCTGAAACAAGAAGAAGCTAAGTGGAAAGAGAGAGATAAAATTGATGAGCTCCTGCAAGGGGACTGTAGTACAATATTTCTTCATGCTGAAGTAAATGGAAGGAGAAGAAAAATAATAATATAACTTACCTAGAGTAGGAAGAAGGCAAGATTGAGGGTGACAGAAATGTTACAGATTATATGACCAAGTATTATAAGGATTTCTTTGGACATTCAGAGATATCCACCATATCTCTAAATACTAATAATCCTAGGACTATTCCTAGTGATGTTGTTGATAAGCTAACAACGAAATTTTTCTTAGAGGCAATTAAGAATGTAGTGTTTGGTATGGATCATACTAAATCACCAGACTCTGATGGGTTTCCTGCTTAGTTTTATCAGCACTTTTGGGACCTGGTTAAGAATGATATTAAAACTTCGTTTGATGATTTTCATAATGGTCCGTTAGGCATATCCAGACTTAATTATGGTATTATTACCTTAGTCCCTAAAATTAAAGATGCAAATCAAATTCATAAGTTTAGGCCTATTTGTGTGCTAAATGTGAGCTTTATTTTTTTACTAAAGTACTTATGATTAGACTTAATGGGGTTGCTGGGGAGGTGGTTTTCCCAATACAAAGTTTCTTTATTAAGGGTAGGTATATTATGGAAGGTGTGCTTATTTTGCATTAGGCCTTGAATAACATACATCATAGAAAGCAAAGTGCTATGTTTTTCAAGGTGGATTTTAAAAAGCTTATGACATAGTAAAATGACCTTTTTGTACTACAGATGCTCAAAATTATAAGTTTCCCAAATAAATGGATTGATTGGTTAATGGATAACATAAAGGCTGATATGGACAACCACAATATCTTTAGCCTGGAGGGGTGGAAGGACATCCTTTTTGGGAAGAATCTCCAGGTTGGGCAGGCCGTTCTAGTCACTATCAGGAACATTGCACACCCCAACTCGAGGATGATGATTAAGTAAGATCCGTACATGTGATTGAGGTCAAGTGTGTTGCTGGGCCGCGGGTGTGTGAGTTGTCTTAATTAAACTGCTTAGTTCTCTTGTGTTGACAATGACTAGCTAGTTCCCTTGAAGTTGTGAGATTGTAGGTTAAGTGATTGTTCTATATATGTATGTTTGGTCATTGTTAAACTTAGGGGCTGTTTGGTTGCCACCCTGACAGAAATTGCTTTGCCTTAGCGCCTTCTTGTAACCTATCTGAGGTCTGTTTCGTTGCCTGGCCTATATGTCCTAGCGGTGTAGTTAGCTTGGCCTAGAAATAAAATATAGGAAAAAAATGTATGCTTAGCACAAGCATTGTGGTTAGCCTGGCCCAGACCTTTTTTTTCCTGCGCGCCTGGCGTGTTGCAGCTACTGCCTGGCACTAAAAAGTCCAACAAAAGTATTTAAGGAAAAAAAGGGTGCTAGGAGAGGGCAACGATCAAATAGGTTTATACTATGCTAGCATGGCCAGACAAAATATTCCAACTCCTCAGGCAACATTTTTTCTAGGCACGGTGCCTATGCCTCCAACCAAACAGCCCCTTAATGTTGGTATGGTTTATACTATTTCATATGTGCCGCTGCCATGCGAGATGCACTGTTATTGTGCTACAGGTTATTTTTGGCTGGAAAATATGCTGATGCATGCATATTGCATATTACATGAAACGCCGCTAGGTCAGGAATTATAGTGGTGAAGTTGGACACATGACACCCCATCAGTATCTATATTACTGGTGATGTGGGCTACCAACACCATCACTATTTTTATCAGTGGCGCCATATTGATGCCGTCAGGTGTCCATGCCACCAAGGCACCTTTTGCCACGCCACTAATGTTTCCTATCCTAGTGCAACAAGCAGTTGAGGTATGAATGGGTATAACCCCAGAAACATTAACCCTAAGCAACACATAGGTCCAACGGAGATATGAATGAGTATAACACCAGGAACATTAACTCTAAGCAACACATAGGCTTCCTCATCCAAAAACGCTAAACCCTACCTTTTCTAACCGACTACCACTATGCAGCAATGACATATACAATCTTAGAGTTGCAAAATGCATGTGTAAACCATGCAAAATCCTTATGATCATCTCAAAGAGTAAAAAAACTTAGAGTAAGAACGGGAGAGGGCTTAGGGCGGGCAAACTAATTGTAACCATGTGTTGGCCTACCGTGGTTGAAGGCGAAGCTCCATCGCTGCCTGAGTGATGATCATCGATGTCTAGTTCAACGGCGGCACATCCAGGATCACCACCACCTCTATCACTGCCGAGCACAACCTCAAGAGCGTCGAAGACCAAGGAGCAAGGGCTTGATTGTCTCAATTGCGATTTTCTAAGGTCCTCGAGGCAAAGTAACCATGGCTCACGTCTCTGATGCTCTCCTTGCTCTTCTCACATATGAGGCGCGTGCGAGATTTGGTCGCGTGGCATGCCATGTCGGCAGGGGGGCTCGACTCAGTTGCTTTTGTTTGAAGTGGCACCAGCATCAAAGTTAATGGACTAACTATTGCGATTTCGATTTAAAAAAAACCATTGCAATTTCACAACATGTTGTACAAAATTGCAGTGTAATTATCTTGATTATTTCCCTTGTTTTACTTCGGCGTTTGTTGATTTTTTTTTTTGAAAAGGAGAAAAATCCTCAGCCTCTGCATCAATCGATGTATGCAGCCATGACAGCATTTGTTGACGATTTGTCCGGTAAAGAAAAATGGAACCAGTGCCTTTGGTTGACTCGCTACAGTCCAGTCGTCGTCGTTGTCGTCTCCAAATCACTGCTTCACTAGGTCCACACGGTTGGTGGGAACCTTTTTGTTGATTATTATATCCCCAATCTACATGCAAGGCGTGACTCCAGTCGCCGCGTCGTCATCCCCAAATCACTACTCCGCTGCTGCTCCTTGACCAGCGACGACCACCTTCTCCCCGAGCTCCCGTCGCACCACCCTGTACTGAGCACTGTAGTTCCCTCCCGGCGCAGATCCGGCCACGGATCTGGCGGCAGCCACCCACCACCTGTTCGACTTCGCCGCCGCACCGCGTCGCTCCGAATCACTTGGTTACTTCTTGGCTCTTGCCCTCCTCATTCACCACCGACGACCCGCATCCTCCGTCTCCCGCCGCACCACCACCGCCACGCACTCATACTCCACCTCTTGTTGCAGATCCGGCACTTTCATCCACCTCCGTCCGCGGATCCAGGGCAGCCATCCACCTCCGTCTCGAGGTACGCATCGCCCGTTCGACTTCGCCGTGCAACACTGCGGCATTCGCATTGCCTTGCCTCCTCCGTCTCCCGCCGCACAACCCCGTGCTCATACTCCACCTCCCGCTGCAGATCCGGCACGCCCATCCACCTCCGGACGCGGATTCGGCGCAGCCACCCACGCACCGTGCGTCCCTGTCCCTACCACCTCCCCAGTCACGCCTCACCCGTTCGACTTCACTGCCGCACCACTGCAGTACCGCATCGCTTCTCCAACTCTCGGGACAAGATGTCGGTGAGCGCGACGATGGGGGTGATGAAGCCCCTCCTCGACAAGCTCGCCGCGTTGGCGGGCGGCGAGTACAGTAAGCTCAAAGGGGTGAAGAAGCAGGCGTCCTTCCTCGAGAAGGAGCTCAGCGCCATGAACGCCGCACTCGAGAAGATGGAGCTCATGGACGAGCTCGATCCGGTTGCCAGGGACTGGAGGGACCATGTCAGGGAGATGTCCTATGACATGGAGAACTGCATCGACGACTTCGTGCGCCAGTTTGGAGAAGGTAATGCAAAGCTAGGATTCATCAAGAAGACTGCTCGAAGCCTCAGGATGTTGGGACAGCGCCACCGGATCGCTGATCGAATGGAGGAGCTCAAGGTTCTTGCACTGGAGGCAAATGAACGCCGCATCGGGTACGTTTCAATCTGTTTTCCAGAACAATTTTGCAGATTCCCCATTGTATATGTTACTATTTTGTTATTATAAAGGGGTACAAAGAATTATAATAGCATAGATGACATCACAATTATGCTATATGTTGTAACCAATATGTATATTTTATTATCAAAAACAAAAACGTTGAGAGCAACCCGTTGTAAAACAATCAAGTATGACTACCTCACTAAACATCTTCTAGGTACAAGATCGATGAATTCAATCCTAATTCTAGCTCTGTGGCTATTGATCCTCGGATGTCGGCAATATACACCAAGGCTGCTGGTCTTGTGGGTACAGATGGTCCAAAGAAGGAGCTTGTTAATTTGTTGACAAGTACAGCAGAAAAGGAGCTCAAGGTGGTGTCAATTGTGGGATTTGGAGGACTAGGTAAAACGACACTTGCCAAACAGGTGTACGATGAGATCAGAGGGCAGTTTGACCATACAGCCTTTGTTTCCGTATCCCAAAAACCTAACATGACAGGGCTTCTCTATCGTATACAACTAAAACTTGGGATGAATCGGTCTTCTCGTGTTTGTGAGGTGGAAGACATTACTGATGATCTTCGAAATTATCTCACACACAAGAGGTAATATTTACTTCAATAGTCACCGGTGTTTTTGCATGGGCAAGCTATGTTACCTTTGAATAATTGTTTGATTTGATCAACATTCATTTAAATGCTTGTGGCTTGCACGGTTTGGGAGAATAACACAGTAGAGGCATACATTTTGATAAGTTCATTCGATTTTAAAGGAATCTTTGAAAATGCATCAATTTGCAATGTTGCTACAGTCAAAGAGACACCACATTATTCATCTTGTTTGGACCTATGCCTTTGACCTAGGATCCAAAATCAAAACTGGATTCTAAATATTAAGGGTGTTTGAATACCACAAAAATTGAAATCATAAATTCCAAGTCCAATTCCAGTGTGTTAAAATTGTACTTCCTGAGCCGCATTTTTTTATTTACCTTTTGCCTTTTCTGTGCTGTGCATATTTTTACATAAGATTTTGCATATGGGCAGGCTCTTACATGTAGATTGGTTGCTGAAGTCAAATATTGTAATTAAAGAACTAATTTAGCCTTTGGAGTACCAGGGATTAAATCCTTATATCTGAATAAAGTAATTACATTTATAACAGCATATATATGTACTATGCTTGCACATGTCCGTGCAACGTGCAACCGATTGCTGTACTGGAAGACGATCCATCATAATGCAAGCTTCCTTACCCATTAATTTTGATTTTGTTGACTCCTAACACATCATGCAATCTTTTTGTGGCATCTGGTCTTGAAATGTCATATCAGCGTGCTACTTTAGCCCAAGGAATGGTAGATTTGCTTGAATCAACTTTTCCTTCTTTTTGGGTTCGTGTTTGATATCCAACTGTACTTATATAACATGTGGAAACTTTTTGCAGATACCTTATTATAGTTGATGACATGTGGGACCAGTCAGCATGGAATACTATAAGCCGCGCCTTTCCAGAAAGTGCTAATGGGAGTAGAGTAATAATAACCACACGAGTAGAAAGTGTGGCTTCTGCGACATGTTGCAGTCGCCCCGAGTTCATTTACAGAATGAAGCCCCTCAACAAGCAAGACTCAAAAAAAATGTTTTTTGGTAGAGTATATGGGTCTGAAGATGACCATCAATTTGAAGAAATTACAGCTGAAATTCTGAAGAAGTGTGGGGGACTTCCACTTGCAATCATTACTATAGCTAGCCTATTAGCTAGTCGTCCTGAAAAGCTAAGGGATGAGTGGGAGAGCATCAGGAATTCTCTTGGAACCCATTTTGCTGTAAACCCCACAGTGGAAGGGGTGAAGAATATATTAAACCTTAGCTACATCCATCTTCCCCTTCATCTCCGGGCATGTTTTCTTCACCTTGGTATATATCCAGAAGACCGCGAGATTGAGAGGGATGATTTGGTTCGACAATGGTTGGCTGAAGGACTTGTCAGTAAATTGCATGGGCAAGACTCTGAGGTTGTTGCCAAGAGCTATTTTAATGATCTTATCAATAGAAGCTTGATTCAGCCTGGATGTAATAAGGATGGCGAGTTGGTATCGTGCAAAGTACATGATATGATGCTCGATTTGATCCTAAGCAAGTGTGAAGAGCATAATTTTCTGAGAGTTGAATGCAGTCCTGAAGAGATGGCAAGAGATCATGGCCGAAAATACAAGGTCCGTCGTATATCCATGAACTTCAGTAATGGTGGTGTAGCAGATGAGGCAACATCAACGGTCATCCCTTCTAGTGTATCACAAGTTCGATCACTTGCACTCTTCGGGGAATCCAAGTACATGCCCCCTCTTTTGCATTTTAAGCATCTCAGGGTGTTTCTCTGTAAAAGTTTGGGCCACGAACCAATTGATCTTACTGCTATTAGCCAATTGGTGCAACTGAGGTATTTAAAGGTTTCATGTGGAGATGAAATCAAACTCCCTACTAAAATGGAAGGGCTTGTGCATTTGGAGACACTGGATTTAAATTGCAGCTGGGGCTTACAAATCCCATCGGATATAGTTAACTTGCCCCGCTTATCCCACTTGGAAGTTCCATACGGAACCGAAGTGCCTAAAGGGATCAGGAAAATGAAATCATTGCACACTTTGATTGGGTTTTTCCAGTACCCGAATTCGTTGGAGGATATTGAGGGACTCGGTGAGCTTACTAGTCTGAGACGCGTGGTTCTCTCAGTATCTTCACTAGACCGACTTGAGATAGCGACATGGGTTGCTTTGGCGCATTCTATTGAGATGTTGCATGACCTCAGATATCTCGGAATCATTGGCGGTGCCTCTTATACGAGTGACCTGCTAGACTCATTATCAAATCCTTCTCGTCATATCAAGGTACTTGAGCTGGGTTGTCTTAGGATGCCTAGAGTTCCCAAATGGATTTGTGGTCTCCAATGCCTCTGCCGGCTAGAGCTGAATGTTGACACGTGCACTGACGAGTTGCACGCTCTTGGAAAGCTGCCCTCTCCCGTGCACCTCAGTTTACAGCTGTGGAGCATCCCTGAAGATAGCACTGTCATTTTCTCTGCGGGATCATTTCCAGTTCTAGAGTTATGTGAATGTAAATCAAAGTATGATGTTACTGCCTACCTGGCCTTTGGGGCAGGGGCTATGCCCAAACTAAGTTGGCTTGGACTACAGTTCGACAAGAGTAACTGGGGCGGCGCTACACCAGTTGGCTTGGAGCACCTGTTGGAGCCTCAAGACTATCATTGTATACATCACCTGCGGCCCCGAAGAAGTGAAGGATGAAGCAGTAGCAGAGTCTGCCTTCAGGAACTGTAGGCAGCTGCATCCAAATCGTCCCCGTCTTCACATCTACAATAGACCACGATAAAAACAGGTGGTCGTATGGCGTGACACCACTTCTTTTTTGTGGCCGCTCGTGCGATCTTACCCAAATTCCGCGCAAGACCGGCCATATTCGAGCCGGGAGGGCGCAAATCGTGGTGGTTCTGCAAAGGGCAGAAGAGAGGCCATGCCCTCCTTGGGTGATCTCTTGTGGAGGCCGAGGACGAGGCGGAGATTATTCTTCTCGTGGCGGAGATCGTCATCGCCGGAGTAGTCCGGAGCAGGTTCCGGCATGTGGCGGGGTGGTTGTGGTGGTGCTGCTGGGCTCCTTGCAGCTTCTGGACGCGGAAGCTGCGGCCATTCTTCTGCTTCCTCGGCGGACCGGAGGAGGCGGCCCACGTCGCTGCCGGAACAGGAAGAGCGGTCCTGTTGCGGCGGGCGAGGGCATGGCGGCGGAGACCGGGAAATAGGACGGCGGTAGCAGCGGCGGCGCGGTTTGGAACGGGCCAAGCGCTCCATGGCTCCAAGCCGAGGAGTTGCGACAGTTCGTCAAGCTTCTTCAGTTTGGCCTCAATTCGGAAGTGATCAACCAAAATGTGGCCGAAAGTTGCAGGCAAGCCGAGGCTGTGGACGTTGAAGTCCTATTCAGCGAAATTCGATGCGACAGTTCGTCAGGTAATTGCTTGCTGCTCACCATCGTGATATTTTTTTTACTTTTTTTTCAGTCCTGTGTTCAAAGTTAAGCAATAGAGGAACATTGGCTGTCAATTCTGTTCGAGAATCGCGAACAAACAAATTAAACTGACAATGCTTACTCAACTGTCTACAGAACTTAATTGCGTATTCATAGTTCTTCCTAGAATGATGTGGTTCCAAAAGAGCTAGGACTTGCTGTAATCTTGTGGTGTTTCTAGCATTAGGCAATGCACATTTTTGAAGCCAACCCCGCAAAAAAAAATGGAGCCAAATAAAGCTTGAACAGTTTTGTTTCCTTTGTTCTGTTGTATTTCATCACCATTCTGCTACTTAGAGTACTGTCCAATAATGAACTAACTTCAGTACTATCTTCATCAGATCTTCCTTTGAAGTGGATCGGAGAAAGCGAAAGGCTAGTGCAAACATGTTTGAAATGACTTGTGAAAATGCGCCCTTCTTCATCTCCATCGATGAAATTGATTCTTTGTGTTGCCAATATGGAGAAGCCAATGAAAGTGAGTTGGTCAAGATTCAAGAGTCAAGACGGAGCTGCTCGTCCAGAACTCCAGATGCACGTGACATCTTCAGACATTGTAGAGCACCTTCCAGTGTCTTCTTTTATCGACAAATTGGCCAGAGATTTGTCCTTCATTTAAGCAGAATATAGTGGCTCAGATTATTATGAGAAAACTAACCCGCTTGCATGTAAGTGTTTTCAAATTTGTAATGAAATAATAACATTTGTCCTTCAGACATGGCGTACTGCTCTTTGTAGTATGACATTTGCACTTTTACTTATGATTTGATATTAGTTTTCGCTTTATACCTTTTTAGTTTAATTTACCTACGAGTTACTCCCTCCGTCCTATAATAGAAGACGTTATTACATCCAATATACTCACATGTTGGATGTAATAACATGTTATATTTTGAGACGGAGGGTGTAGTTTATAGTCGTACAGTTGAATCCAATGTTGATCTTTTGTGTATTTTGGTTGCAAAGTGAATGAGTGTGAAACAACCAAATTTGTTGGTGGGCGTGATCCTTATCTTCTTTTTCACTTAAGCACTAGCCTTTTACAGTCTCAGCATGGGCATCGTCCTCCAACTAGCACGGTGTTTTGCACAAATATGTTTGATGGAATCCTCAGTTTACTAGAAGTCTGGACCTGTGTAATAAGCATGTACTTCCTCTGTAAAGAAACATAAAATCTTTTAGACTACACCATTGTGCTGCCTACAGAAAAGTGACAGATTATGGATGCATCTCCCAAAATTTCATTGTGGCCTACATCGCGAAAAACAAATATTTTTACAGTTTTTGTATCTGACTGCCTGAACCCTTAGTGTACCGCTTATTTCTTGGGTTGCCTTTATTTATGTTTATATCGGTCCAGCGTTGCCTGCATATCGTATGGCTGGGGCTTGTGCGCCAGTTGAGCGTCTCTGCCCACTAGTAGAAAACAGGGCTTTGGTTGGGGCCTGGCCAGCCCATTAGTCCCGGTTCAACCATGAACCGGGACCTATGAGGGCATACGTCCCGGTTCGTAAGCCCAGGGGGCCGGCCGAGGCCTCGTGGGCATTGGTCCCGGTTCGTATGGACCCTTTTGTACCGATTCATGGCACGAACCGGAACCAATAGGTCTCGCTCCTGGCCCACATACATTTTTCCCGGTTCGTGGCTTGAACCGGGACAAAAAGTTGGGCTTTAGTCCCGATTTCAGGCACGAACCGGGACAAATGAGTTGCCTATATATACCCCATCACCGTGGCAGAGCACTCCACAGTGCTTTGTTTTTTGCTGGCCGGCGAGGGGAGGGCATTTGGGTGCTCTAGCTCACCTCCTATGCACATGAGGTGTTCGATGAAATGCCCGAGCCACACTAGTTAAGTTTTCTTCTCTCGAAGCTCGACCTCCAAACTTCATTTTCCCCGAGATTTGCATAAGATTAGCGGTCCGTCACATCCTGTCCCCGTCTTCACTGTCGTCGATCGCCCGCGCCGATCTCGTCGCCGGCACCACCATGGTGAGCCTCTTGTTCTTATCTTCTTTCTGAAAGAAAATAATTCTTACTTTAGATAGATACTTGTCTAATTATATATAGTGCACACAGATGAACCGGCAATGGATGTATGGTGACAGACACACCTCCGAGTACGCTAAGGGCGTGCATAATTTTCTCGAAGTGGCTGAGGCAAACAAGCAGAATGGTTTTATGTGTTGTCCATGCCCTAGTTGTGGGAATACGAAGTCTTACTCTGACCGGAAAATCCTTCACACCCACCTGCTTTATAAGGGTTTCATGTCACACTATAATGTTTGGACGAGGCACGGAGAAATAGGGGTTATGATGGAAGACAACGATGAAGAAGAGGATGATGACAACTATGTGCCCCCTGAATACGGTGATGCTGCAATGGGGGAAGCTGCTGAAGATCAAGATCAGGAACCAGACGATGTGCCCGATGATGATGATCTCCGCCGGGTCATTGTCGATGCAAGGACGCAATGCGAAAGTCAAAAGGAGAAGCTGATGTTCGATCGCATGTTAGAGGATCACAAAAAAGGGTTGTACCCCAATTGCGAAGATGGCAACACAAAGCTCGGTACCGTACTGGAATTGCTGCAGTGGAAATCAGAGAATGCTGTGCCTGACAAAGGATTTGAGAAGCTACTGAAAATATTGAAGAAGAAGCTTCCAAAGGATAAGGAATTGCCCGACAGTACGTACGCAACAAAAAAGGTTGTATGCCCTCTAGGATTGGAGGTGCAGAAGATACATGCATGCCCTAATGACTGCATCCTCTACCGCGGTGCGTACGAGGATTTGAATGCATGCCCGGTATGCGGTGCATTGCGATATAAGATCAGACGAGATTACCCTGGTGATGTTGACGGTGAGCCCCGCAGGAAGAGGGTTCATGCGAAGGTGATGTGGTATGCTCCTATAATACCACAGTTGAAATGACTGTTCAGAAACAAAGAGCATGCCAAGTTGATGCGATGGCACAGTGAAGACCGTAAGAAAGACGGGAAGTTGAGAGCACCCGCTGACGGGTCGCAGTGGAGAAAAATCGAGAGTAAGTACTGGGCTGAGTTTGCAGGTGACCCAAGGAACGATGGTTTGGTTTAAGCGCGGATGGCATTAATCCTTTCGGGGAGCAGAGCAGCAATCACAGCACCTGGCCCGTGACTCTATGTATGTATAACCTTCCTCCTTGGATGTGCATGAAGCGGAAGTTCATTATGATGCCAGTTCTCATCCAAGGCCCTAAGCAACCCGACAACGACATTGATGTGTATCTAAGGCCATTAGTTGAAGAACTTTTACAACTGTGGAATGAAAATGGTGCACGTGTGTGGGATGAGCACAAACAAGAGGAATTTAACCAGCACGCGTTGCTGTTTGTAACCATCAACGATTGGCCCGCTCTCAGTAACCTTTTAGGACAGACAAATAAGGGATACCACACATGCACCCACTGTTTAGCTGACATTGAAAGTATATACCTGGACAAATGCAGGAAGAATGTGTACCTGGGGCATCGTCGATTTCTTCCGACCAACCATCAATGTCGAAAGAAAGGCAAGCATTTCAAAGGCGAGGCAGATCACCGGAAGAAGCCCACCATGCGTACCGGTGATCACGTACTTTCTATGGTCAATGACTTACACGTAATCTTTGGAAAGGGTCCCGGTGGACTATCTGTTCTGAATGACGCTGAGGGACGCGCACCCATGTGGAAAAAGAAATCTATATTTTGGGACCTACCCTACTGGAAAGACCTAGAGGTCCGCTCTTCAATCAACGTGATGCAGGTGACGAAGAACCTTTGCGTGAACCTGCTATGCTTCTTGGGCGTGTATGGGAAGACAAAAGATACAGCTGAGGCACGGGAGGACCTGCAACGTTTGCACGAAAAAGACGGCATGCCTCCAAAGCAGTATGAAGGTCCTGCCAGCTATGCTCTTACCAAAGAAGAGAAGGAAATCTTCTTTGAATGCCTGCTCAGTATGAAGGTTCCGACTGGCTTCTCGTCAAATATAAAGGAAATAATAAATATGCCAGAGAAAAAGTTCCAGAACCTAAAGTCTCATGACTGCCACGTGATTATGACGCAACTGCTTCCGGTTGCATTGAGGGGGCTTCTATCAGAAAACGTCCAATTAGCCATTGTGAAGCTATGTGCATTCCTCAATGCAATCTCTCAGAAGGTGATCGATCCAGAAATCATACCAAGGCTAAGGAGTGGTGTGGCGCAATGTCTTGTCAGTTTCGAGCTGGTGTTTCCACCATCCTTCTTCAATATTATGACGCACGCCCTAGTTCATCTGGTCGACGAGAATGTCATTCTGGGCCCCGTATTTCTACACAATATGTACCCCTTTGAGAGGTTCATGGGAGTCCTAAAGAAATATGTCCGTAACCACGCTAGGCTAGAAGGAAGCATCTCCATGGGCCATCAAACAGAGGATGTCATTAGGTTTTGTGTTGACTTCATTCCTGGCCTTAATAAGATTGGTCTTCCTAAATCGCGGTATGAGGGGAGACTAACTGGAAAAGGCACGCTTGGAGGGGACTCAATAATATGCAGGGACGGGCATTCTAGGTCTCAAGCACACTACACAGTTCTACAAAACTCTACCTTGGTGACCTCGTATGTCGATGACCACAAGAACAGTCTACGCTCCAAACACCCGGAGCAGTGCGACGACTGGATTACATGTGAACACATCAGGACTTTCAGCAGTTGGTTGGAAACACGTCTCAGAGGTGACAACACTGTTTGTGATGAGCTGTACTCGTTGTCCAGGGGACCATCTTCGACTGTATTGACTTACAAAGGATACGAGATAAATGGGAATACATTTTACACGGTCGCCCAAGATCAAAAGAGCACCAACCAAAATAGCGGTGTCCGCTTTGATGCAGCAACCAAGAGGGGAAAGGACACATATTATGGTTACATAGTGGACATATGGGAACTTGACTACGGACATGATTTTAAGGTACCTTTGTTTAAGTGCAAATGGGTCAATCTGTCAGGAGGCGGGGTATAGGTAGACCCACAGTACGGAATGACAACAGTGGATCTGAACAATCTTGGGTACACTGACAAATCGTTCGTCCTAGCCAATGATGTGGCACAGGTTATCTATGTGAAGGACATGTCTACCAAACCGAGAAAAGGAAAAGATAAGGAAGCGAATACATCATACGATGAGCCAAAGCGCTACATAGTTCTTTCAGGAAAAAGGGACATCGTGGGAGTGGAGGGCAAGACAGACATGTCTGAAGATTATGAAAAGTTTCATGAAATTCCTCCCTTCAAAGTCAAGGTTGACCCAAGCATCCTGATAAACAATGAAGATTATCCATGGTTACGGCGCAAGAAGCAAAGGACACAAGAGAAGAAAAAGTGAAGACTTTCTCTCCATAACTATTATGATGATACCATGCCAACTTTCAACCTTTTCATAGTTCATTTGAAATGCCTGTTGTAACAGACGAGTTTCTGTATGAAACCCTGATATCTCGAAACAAATTGTCCGTTTTGTACACGAAGCACATCCAGTTTTTACCGTAACCCTCTCAACTTTTTTGCACATGCTATGTGGGTGAAATGATGATACCATGCCAATTTTCAACCTTTTCAGAGTTCATTTGAAATGCTTTTCAATTTCAGGGTCATATAGCTCAAAAAATCAGTAAATGCCTGAAAATTGATGATGTAAGTAGAAACCAAATAAAATAAAATAAACTTCAATAAAATATATAAGTAGATACAAAATAAAATAAAATAAAATAAAATACACTTTAAAAACATAAATAAAATTTATGGACCTAAAATTACCAAAGTATTTTCTGTTCAAAACATTATAAGCAAAAAGAATTTTCCTGAAATAAATAAAATAGCAACAGTAAGTATTTTGTTGTAAGTAGAAACAAAATAAAATAAATAAAGCAATAAAGAAAAGAAAAAATGGGGAAAATAAAAAAATACCACCTACTGGGCCACCACGGCCTGAATACGACTAGAAACCCATCAATGGGCCAGGATTCAGGCCCGCAGAAGGCCCAGCAGGCCCACAGGCATAACAGTGCAAAATTAGGCCCATAGGCCTGCAGTTCAGAGGAGTTCAATGGAGATGGCGGGGCAGGGCTTATAAACAGGTTCGGCCGCTCCTCGGCTAGCGAGGTGGGACTAAACATCCCACCGCATCGCGGCTTTGGCAGTCGCAGGACATTGGTCCCGGTTGGTGCCACGAACCGGGACCAATGCACACCTTTGGTATTGGTTCGAGGCACCAACCGGGACCGATGCCCACCCTTTAGTCCCGGTTCGTAGCACCAACCGGGACCAAAGGTCTTTTTTCAGCAGCCCAAAGGGCGGGAAGCAGAGACCTTTGGTCCCGGTTGGTGGCACCAACCGGGACTAAAGGGTTCATTGGTCCCGGTTGGTGCCACGAACCGGGACCAATGCGTTGTGTATATAAGCAGGACTTGTGAAATTTTTGATTCAGTTGTTCTTCCCACTGCCCCAAGGCCGTCGCAGCGCGCTCCCCTGCCCCGACGCCGTCGCCGCGCCGCCGCCCTGCCCCGACGCCGTCGCCGCCCCGGTCCACGC
>NC_041380.1:595577833-595588488 GCF_002162155.2 Triticum dicoccoides | reverse complement strand
CCCCCTCCCCGCGCCGCCGCCGCCGTGGACGTGGCCTCCGTATGCATATATGTTTTTTGCATATATGTTGATGTATAATGTAATGTTGATGTATGGATATATATGTATGCATATATGTTTTTTTCTGTTCATAGATTTTTTGTGATATTATATTGTTGAATATGCAAATGATTGTATGTTCATATTTAGAAGAAAAAGCAGGAGAGGAAAAAGGAAAATAAGAAGAGGAAAGAGAAGAAGAAGAAGAAGAAGAAGAAGAAGAAGAAGAAGAAGAAGAAGAAGAAGAAGAAGAAGAAGAAGAGAGGAAGAAGAGGAGAAATAAATAAGAAGATGAAAAAGAAGAAGAAAAAGAGGAGAAGAAGAAAGTGATAGAGGAGAAGAAGAAGAAATAGCATATATATTTCTTCTTCTCCTCTTTTTTCTTTCTTTTTTTTCTTCGATTTTCTCCTCTATTCCTTTCTTCTTCTCCTCTTTTTTTTCTTCTTCTTCCTCTTCTTATTTTTTATCGGGTATGTCGTTGTCGATATACCCCCTCCCTGATAACTTCGACATGAGGGGAGGGATCGATAAATAATAGAACTAGTTAAACTAGTTTATTTTTAGTAAGTACTACTTTATTTTATTTATAGTAAGTGCTAGTATTTGAACTAGTTGATTTAATAAAATTACTTTATTTTACTATATATAGAAGTAGTTTATTTTTAGTAAGTACTACTTTATTTTATTTATAGTAAGTGCTTAGTAGTTGAACTAGTTGATTTAATAAAACTACTTTATTTTACTATATATAGAAGTAGTTTATTTTTAGCAAGAAAATTAATAGAACTAGTTTATTTTTTTAGTTCAAGCAATTATTCCCGCATCGACGTCGACGATGCATATCTCGCATCCTCGTCGTTGACTCGGCGGAGGAGGCCGGCTTGATCAGAGGGGCCATGTCCGGGACTGGGCTTCGCTGGGCTGGTGTTGGGAGGTGCTACCTTCCGGGGGGCGTAGGTTGGTGAGGAGCCAGCCCGTCGTTGACCCGATACTTGTTTGGTGGCGGTCGCGCGGGCCAGTGACGGTGCCGAGGCTTCCGGACACCACGGAGGTGGTACGTCACCATGTCAGCGAGGAGGACGAGCACGTCCGTCGCTACATGGTTGCATTGGTGGGTAGGTTCGACAATACCTGGCAGGTTCTTCAGGGATCTCACTGGAGCTATGATCCTGTGATGGTTCCTTCTCTTTGGGTGTCCACCGCCCGCGCCGATACCCGTCGGGCGCTACGGTTCTAGCTATATTAGCGATGCTATATGTATGATAGTATTCGAGGTGTATTAGTGATAATATTCGACGATGTACGGACGCAAGAGATGATGTAGTTTTGCTTATAATTGAATGCATGCTAATTTGAATACTACTTTATTTTATGATTTGTTTTTGCTTATTGAATGCTCAAATTGGAAAAGTACTCCTACTTTGAATGCTAAAATTGGAGAGCATATGCAAGGCGTATGCATTTGATTAGTTGATAGCTTATAGGGTTTTTGTTTTTGCAGAAATCTAGGAGCCCCCTCCATCATCCCCGCCGTCGTCCCCGTCACCGACCCCCCTCCGACCTCGAGGTGAGACCAGCCAAATCTCCATGCATGTCAATATGAGTCCTATAAGATATTTTGAAATCTTTTTGCTCATATTTTGAACCATTGATATGTAATGGCCATCAAGTTTGAATGCTCATATGATGTAGATAAAAACATGTATATTTCCGTTCCGACAAATTTCAGGCACTCGATATGTCCTTTTTTAGAAAGATAATTAAACGATATTTCGGGTTGAGTTTAAGTCTGTCGAGTCTCCACCATATATGAGAGGACGAAGAATCCTGACTGTTGTTGTGGGAGTAGCTTCTCCTTCGTTCCCGTGTGCTAGACAATTTGGTGTAATGCACTCGGGAACGAAAGGAGGAGCTACCATCACCGACGGTCGCAAATGTCAGAGAGGAATTAGGGAGGGAGAGTCTCCACCATATATGAGAGGATGAAGAATCCCGACTATTTTCGTGGGGGTAGCTTCTCTTTCCCGTGTGCTAGACAATTTGGTGTAATGCACTCGGGAACGAAAGGATGAGCTACCATCACCAACGGTCGAATATATACACCACGTGAGCTGAGAGTTTTCAAGAAAAGACTCGACAGACCGATAGTCAACCCGTGATGAATAATAATGTTCTAATTTAGTTTTTGTGTACATATATTTAATTATACAAGTTTAATCTTTGAATTATGAACATAGAAAATGTCGTACTCGGACGACGAAAGTCTTCCGGGGGAGTGCGGCTGGTGCCACGACGACCGAGGTATGTGCCACAGGTTCCTTCAGTTGGACGAAGATCGACGCTTCAACATTAAGCTCGAGGAGACCTTTGATGTTGAAACGGTACGCAACGACGATAAGTGTTTTTTTCGTAATTAAGCATGACTTCAACTATTTCAACGTGTATTTATCATCTTTTACAATTCGACTAGCTTATCTCGTGCTATGCAAGACGCTATGTCTTGAAGAGGATGAGTTTTGAAGACCATGAAAGTATGGAAACAAAGAAAATTCACTTAAGGACCCATCATGGTATGGATTTTGAAGTAAATCTGTACAATTCTGAGAGCGTAACCCATTTTGGTTGCAAAAATTGAAAAGCACTTTGCAAGATGTATGGTTTTTATGAGGATATGCTTGTCACCATGGATCTTGGTGATCCTGAAATCGAGCAAGACAATATGGACATTTAGGTCCTTATTGATATGCCTCCAATTTTACCGCTATGTGAATTTCTCAAACATAGTTATTAGCTAATTTATATTGTTCATTTCAAAATAGTTGACAGCTTATTTTCATTCTTCAAAGAATGTGCGGAAGATGGTAGACAGAACCTACTACACCGAAGGCTTCGAATTAACTTATCAGGAGAAAAATCATCTGATCGCATTTTGTACTGATCTTGAGAATTATAATATCTACAATCAAACTCCTCAACATTATGGTCAATACGTGCCACTAGTGCACGTGTTGAACTACGGTAACTACTATGGAGATACCCTGGTAAGATTTTTTACTATTACGACATCCGTGCATCTTTTGCATACTTCTAAAACTAGTACATCGTCATTGCTAACTATGAAATTATTACTATGTTTTTAACAGATAATCCCAGAGGATTGAAGCCTCATTTGATGTATCATAATGGTAGCCTTGATGTTTTGAACATACAACCAGGTCATCCTACGAATCTCAGTTGTCCATACCGGATTTCTAAAAGAAGTGGAGACATGAAAATTAAAGAATGGAAAAAATGTATGGACAGTCGTAAGGAGGTTCTTGGAAGCAAAAGGAAGCGAAGCGCAAGAATTGGAGACATGATGATCTCCATTCTCCATAATGGAGAGTCAGGGTCTATATTGTTTTATGCTATTTTACCTTAAAGAGGGTATTTAGGTCCTATCTAATACTGATGATCATGTGCTAAGAACAATTAAATAGGGTTGGTTCGATTACTATGAGGATGATGATCGTATGACTTGTTATTAATAATGAGTAGAAGTTGTATGATGATGATTAGTAAGACTTATTATTATGATGATGCATGATGCGAGCATGAAGAGTTATTATATATCAGTGGGTGAAATGAATATAGATTGGACTGAAGTGAAGGCAACATGCATGTGGTGCATGTCGAAAGTAGTACTAATCCAAACTTGATCAAGTTAGTATTAGTATTACTTTCGACATGCACCACATGTTGCCTTTACTTTAATGCAAGCCATGTTTAGGCATAGCAGTAGCTTTGGTAAACCAAGCACGGAGATAAGAGAGGACACTTCTCTCTATTAGCTAGCTAACACACACTAAATTACCCCCTAAACCACCCCCTTTCAGAAAAAAATAAAAACCTCAGCTCCTGCTAGCTGCTGACGCGTGGATGGCTATTGGTCCCGGTTGGTGCCACCAACTGGGACCAAAGGCCCTCCTGCCTGGGCTCGCAGCACCGGCCACGTGGAGGCTCATCTGTCCCAGTTCATGTAAGAACCGGGACTAAAGGTCTAGGGCTTTAGTAACGACCCTTTAGTTCCGGTTCAAAAACCAGGACAAATGAGCCTTACGAACCGAGACAATAGGCCCTTTTTCTACTAGTGGCCCTTCACGAACGCCCTCATCTACATTGCTCTGTTCTTCTATCTCAAGTTGCTTCCTCCTCTGCTTTGCTCTGTTCTTTGTGAATTTGCTCTGCTTCTGTCTTCTTCGGCGTGTCGTGCTTTTCAGAGCGTGGCGTGTTACAAATTCCACTTTACATACGTACGCGAGCCATGCATTTGTGCGACGACACGCAGGGTTTAGCTGTTGGGCGTACGTGTGAACATGCTGGAATGTCCCAACGGCGCCAGCGGGTGCTGTGGTTCATTCATCTGCAATCGATCGACATCTCCAGCCCAGGAATCATTCGGAGTTCATCTCATGTCAGCAGCGTCCAATATTTTCAAGCCACGAGAAATGGAGAATGGGAGAAGCATAATGACAATGGACTATATACTTGTTCGTTTCGGATATAATTAACCGAAGAGTAATAACATACTGACATACGCTTTTGCTCTTGGTAAATCGAGTTCATTTCGTCGTTTGTGATTGCGTGGGTGCGTCCTAATTAAATCCGTAATCACTAGTTTTATGCATGTTTGTGTATCGTTTCCTCGACATAGATAACATGCGCGTACAAAGAGTGTGGAAGACAGTATGACGCCGTAAGCTGATATCCAATAGAGGGGGGGAAGCCAAGCACAGCATAGTGCACTACGATATCAGATAGAGACAGGAACACCATGCATAGTGCACTCCAATAGAGCGAGCAAGAAACAAGACGGGGCCCCACCAGTGTATTTTGTTGACTTTGACTTACTCAGTCGTCGGTTCGTCACCTCTTAGGGCATCTACAGTCAGACTGAACAAATTTGGCCCCTCAAACGTCCGTAGACGCGCCTGGTCAGTGTCCGGGCATGTTCTTTTTGACTCTATTTTTTCGTCCACACAGTCATGTACCTCATTTTTTTCCTTACTAGATGACCGTCTGGTCAATTTGAGGAGTCCGGCTATAGATGCTCTTACTTCTACGCTGCTAGCTACTTCTCGCCCTCCTCCTTAGCCAGCGACGATCACCACCTCCTGACACTCCTCACTGTACTCATAGTCCACCTCACGCCACAGACCCGGCACGTTCATCCACCTGAAATTATACATAACCAATTACTACAAGCAGCTATTTGGGCCTCCAGAGGATAATTTCGTGTCCTTGGATGAGTCTAGGATTGACGATGTTCCTCAACTTGCTGCGGATGAGAACGATGTATTAACCGCCCCATTTTCGGAGAAAGAGGTGTTTGAAGCTATTTCACTGATGAAGAATAATAAAGCTCTGGGGTCGGATGGATTTCCGGCGGAGTTTTATAAAAAATGTTGGCACATTATTAAAGGGGATTTGATACCGATGTTCCATGATTTATTCTCTGGATAGCTTCAGTTGTTTCATCTGAATTTTGGAACAATAACTTTGCTTCCGAAGAAAACAGAGGCTGTGAGAATTGAGCAGTTCAGGCCTATCTGTCTTCTTAACGAAAGTTTCAAAAAATTTACCAAGGTTGGGACTAATAGACTCATGCAGATTGCGCACTCTGTTGTGCAGCCGTCCCAAACTGCTTTCATGCCGGACAGAAATATCCTAGAAGGGGTTGTGGTCCTTCATGAAACACTCCATGAAATCCATACGAAAAAACTAGACAGAGTTGTTTTCAAAGTGGATTTCAAAAAAGCGTACGATAAAGTCAAATGGCCATTTCTTCAACAGGCCTTGCGTATGAAATGTTTTGATCAGGCCTGGAGACACCAGGTAGAATCTTTCACGCAAAAAGATAGTGTTATAATTAAATGAATGACGACATAGGTCACTACTTCCAAACACATAAGGGCCTGAGACAAGGAGATCCGATGTCACCTATTCTGTTCAACATAGTAGTAGATGACGATTCTAATAGGAAGGGCTAAGGATGCTGGTCAAGTAGGTGGCCTGGTACTTCATCTAGTTGATGGAGGTGTGTCTATCCTACAGTGCACCGATGATACTATCATCTTGATGGAGCATGACTTGGCAAAAGCGAGAAACATGAAGCTAGTGTTATGCTTATTCGAACAATTGACCGGGTTAAAGATTAACTTTGACAAAAGTGAATTGTTCTGCTTCGGAAGAGCTAATGAGGAACAAGAGGCGTACAAACAATTGTTCGGGTGTGAATTGGGGCTTTACCTTTCACGTATTTGGGTATACCAATTCATCATCGTAAGCTAAGAAATAGAGAATGGAAGTGTATTGAGGATCGATTTGAAAAGAAACTGAGCTGCTGGAAGGGCAAGCTGATGTCATATGGGGGCCGATTAATTCTCATTAATTCGGTACTCACGAGCATGCCATGTTTCTGTTGTCATTTTTTGAGGTACCAGTTGGAGTTCGGAAAAGACTGGACTTCTATCGATCCCGCTTCTTCTGGTAGTGATGACCTGAAGAGAAAGTATAGACTCGCTAAATGGGATATTATTTGTCGACCGAAAGACCAAGGGAGTCTAGGTATCGAAAATCTTGAGGTGAAGAATAGATGTCTTCTCAGCAAGTGGCGGTATAAGCTATCTGTAGAGACGAAGGCCACATGGGCGCAAATTCTGCGTAATTAGTACCTTCATTCCAAAACTTTGTCTCAGGTGACAGTGAGGCCGACAGACTCGCCTTTTTGGAAAGGACTAATGAGAGTTAAATCAGTCTTTTTCAATAGGACAAACTTTATATAGTCGGAAACGGTACCTCTACGAGATTCTGGGAGGATACATGGCTAGGGGAAACACCCCTCGCGCTTCAATATCCTTCCGTTTATAGCATTGTTCAACGGAAAGACGCTTTCATTGCGACGGTACTTCAGTCCATTCCTCTTAATATCCACTTCAGGAGAACACTAGCCGGAACCCGTTGGGAAGCTTGGCTCCATCTTGCGAGACGACTGATGGATGTGCAGCTTTCTCAACGACCAGACCAGTTGTGCTGGAAGCTAACTAGGAATGGAGAGTTTATGGTTAAATCCATGTATCTGGATGTTACCAACTCTAGCTCCATTCCTAGTTCGAAACATGTTTGGAAAGTCAAAGTACCTTTGAGAGTTAAAGTCTTTATGTGGTTTGTACACAAACAAGTCATTTTAACTAAGGATAACTTGGCAAAACGCAACTGGACTGGGTCTACAAGATGTAGTTTTTGTGACCGGGATGAATCCATCAAACACCTCTTTCTTGACTGCCCGATGGCAAAAAATTATGGCGGACTGTTTGTGACGCCCCCGATTCAATCGTACACTAATCATGCACGCAAACATGTACGATCAAAACCATGGACTCACGGAAAGATATCACAACACAACTCTAAAACATAAATTAAGTCATACAAGCATCATAATACAAGCCAGGGGCCTCAAGGGCTCGAATACAAGTGCTCGATCATAGACGAGTCAGCGGAAGCAACAATATCTGAGTACAGACATAAAGCAAACAAGGTGCCATAAGATGGCTAGCACAAACTGGGATACAGATCGAAAGAGGCGCAGACCTCCTGCATTGAATCCTCCTAAACTACTCCTGATCGTCGTCAGCGGGCTGCAAGTAGTAGTAGGCACCTCCGGTGTAGTAGGAGTCATCGTCGATGGTGGCGTCTGGCTCCTGGGCTCCAGCATCTGGTTGCGACAACCAGAGAGAAAGGAAAGGAGGAAAAGGGGGAGAAAAGCAACCGTGAGTACTCATCCAAAGTACTCGCAAGCAAGGATCTACACTACATATGCATGGGTATCTATGTAAAGGGGCTATATCGGTGGACTAAACTGCAGAATGCCAGAATAAGAGGGGGATAGCTAATCCTATCAAAGACTACGCTTCTGGCAACCTTCATCTTGCAGCAGTAGAAGAGAGTAGATGGTAAGTTCACCAAGTAGCATCGTATAGCATAGTCCTACCAAACGATCCTCTCCTCGTCGCCCTGTTAGAGAGCGATCACCGGGTTGTATCTGGCACTTGGAAGGGTGTGTTTTATTAAGTATCCGGTTCTAGTTGTCATGAGGTCAAGGTACAACTCCGGGTCGTCCTTTTACCGAGGGACGCGGCTATTCGAATAGATAAACTTCCATGCAGGGGTGCACCACATAACCCAACACGCTCGATCCTCTTTGGCCGGACACACTTTCCTGGGTCATGCCCGGCCTCGGAAGATCAACACGTCGCAGCCCCACCTAGGCACAACAGAGAGGTCAGCACGCCGGTCTAAATCCTATGCACATAGGGGTCTGGGCCCATTGCCCATTGCACACCTACATGTTGCGTGGGCGGCCGGAAGCAGACCTAGCCTAGCAGGCGTTCCAGTCCAATCTGCCACGCGCCGCTCAGTCGCTGACGTCACGAAGGCTTCAGCTGATACCACGACGCCGAGTGCCCAAAGCTGTTCCCGCGTAGCTGGTTAGTGCGTATAGGCCAGTGGCCAGACTCGGATCAAATACCAAGATCTCGTTAAGCGTGTTATTATGAAGTAACCGCGGACGCCGACCAGGGCCAGGCCCACCTCTCGCCTAGGTGGTCTCAACCTGCCCTGTCGCTCCGCCACAGAGATCCACTCGCGGGTCCTCCAAGAGCCGGCCCGACTTTAGTCACCACAGGTATCATATAAAGTATATAAGTATATACCCGTGATCACCTCCTGAGTGATCACGGCCCGATAGTATAGCAAGGCAGGCGGACAAGAATGTAGGGCTACAGATACTAGCATCCTATACTAAGCATGTAGGATTGCAGGTAAATGTATCAACAGTAGTAGCAAGGACAGGCTATGCAGCAGAATAGGATTAACGGAAAGCAGTAACATGCTACACTACTCTAATGCAAGCAGTATAGAGTAGAATAGGCGATATCTGGTGATCAAGGGGAGGGCTTGCCTGATTGCTCTGGCAAGAAGGAGGGGTCGTCAACATCGTAGTCGTACTGGGCAGCAGCAGCGTCGGTCTCGGAGTCTAGCGGTAGAAGAGGGGGAAGAAACAATAAATATAATGCAAACATATGCATGACGATGCATGACATGACAATGAGCGTTGCTAGGGGTGCCCAATCGCGGTAATAGGTGATACCGGCGAAGGGGCAAACATCCGGGAAAGTATTCCCGGTGTTTTGCATTTTTGGACAGATGAACCGGAGGGGGAAAGTTGCGTGTTTGCTATGCTAGGGATGTGTGGCGGATGAACGGGCTGCGTATCCGGATTCGTCTCGTCGTTCTGAGCAACTTTCATGTAGAAAGTATTTTCATCCGAGTTACGGATTATTTTATATGATTTTCTAAAGTTTTAATCATTTTCTAAATTTATCTAAATTAACAGAAATGGAATTATGACAACAGCATTGCGTGGGAATCACGTCAGCAGCCAACACACTGGTTGACTGGTCAAAATGACTAGTGGGGTCCACTCGTCATAGACAGTGGGGTAACAGAGGTTTATTTTAATTACACAGTGTTAATTAGCAGTAGGGCCCCACATGTCAGCGACTGTTTAGGTTAATTAATTAGCTTTATTTATAAAAACATTTAAATTAGTTTAATTACGCGGTGGGCCCTGTATGTCAGTGTCACTAGGCTGCCCAGTCAGCAGTTGACTTGGTCAACCCAGTCAACTGGGCCACCAGGGCCCACTGGCCAGCGACTCGGGGGTGGGGCCCGCCTAGCCACGTCGGCGGACGGCGCTGGAGCGACACCGGCGATTCAAAACGCAGCGGCGCGGCTCGGGAGGTGGCCGGAAATCCGCTGTGGTGGTCCGTTCGCCGTGTTTTTGGTCGCGTTCGAAAGCTGGAGCTGGGCCACATCACATGAGGGTGGTAGCGACGCCGGAGACGCACCGGAGTGGTGTTAGTGAGCAGAGAGGTGGACGCAGGAGTTCGGCCGCGGGAGGGAACGGCGATGCGGTGCGGCAGCAAGCTCTCTATAAGGCCAGGAGGCCTCTAAGTGTGCGTACAAGCACAACGGGCACGAGCCCGGGACCAAAAGGTCACCGGACGGTTGCCGGCGACGAGCGCGTGCGGCGACGCGTACGGGAGCTCGATGGAAACAGAGCTACGGCGAGATAGCAGGCAAATGGAGAGGCTGGGGAGGATCTATGGGGCATGGTGAGCGCAACCGGCGCTGGCCCGTGACCCTTTGGTTATCGGAGACTCGTCGGCGACGAGCTCCGCGGTGCTGCGTTTGGGCGCTACGGCGACAGCTAGCTAGGGCGCGCGAAGAAGAGAGGAAGCAGCGGGGACTCGCCGAGCGGCACACACGGTGGCCCGTGAACGGTTTAGTAGCAGCAGAGGGGGCGTCGCCGGAGTTGGTGAAGAGCGGCGACGAAGCTCGTCGGAGCAGAGGAGGAAGACGGCGACGTCATGGGCGTTGCGGGGCTCGATCTAGCCGTGTAGTCGAAGCAGAGGAGCGAGGCGGAGCTGTTGGACTCATCGGAGAGGTGAACAGGCGACGCTGGTCGTGTCTACTGTGAGCGGCGGCGAGGAAGGCTCTCGGCCATGGCGGAGAGC
>NC_041380.1:595556259-595577530 GCF_002162155.2 Triticum dicoccoides | reverse complement strand
GAGGGGGGGAAGGCACAGGGACCGAGGGGGAGAGCGGGGGCGAGTGGGAGATGGGATCGAGGAGGCGGGGGCGTGGCGGCCTTATCTCCTCCCGGCGTCGGTGCCGGCGAGGCGGTCGGGCGGGGACGCGCCCCTGTTCCGACCCTGGTCGGGGGAACAAGGAAGGGGAGAGAGCGACCGGGGGAACGGGCTGGGTCGGCCGGATGGGCCAGGTGGGCCGGCCTGGCTGTGAGCTAGGCCGTCTGGTCCAGTGGGGGTCCTTTTCTCTTTTTTTCTTTTGTCTTCTTCTTTTGTATTTTCTTTTCTTTTATTTCTTTTCCTTTTCTGTTTTATTTAATTTAGGGCATTTAAGTATTTTACAAAATTGTGTCTTCTACACCATAATTACCTATGCCAGATTTGGCACTGTCCGAACATTTTTGTTTCAATTTTTGAAAACTTTGGGTGTTTGTCACTAATTCATTTTTTTTTGAATTTGAAATGTTTTGAACTAACACTGATTAGCAACAGTAACAGAGGTGACATGGCATCATTAGGAGAGTTTTACTGTAGCCTAATTATCCGGGCGTTACAAATCTCCTGCACTACAAGAAATCTCGTCCCGAGATTTAGGAGGTAGAAGGAAACAACACGGGGTATTCATCACGCAGGCGATCCTCGCGTTCCCAGGTGGCTTCATCTTCAGAATGGTGCGACCACTGGACTTTGAGGAACTTGATCGCCTTCTGACGTGTGCGACGTTCAGCTTGGTCAAGAATGCGGACCGGATGCTCTTTATACGAGAGGTCCTGTTGCAATTCGAGCACTTCATGATCCACTCCTCAGATTGGGTCCTTGAAGCAGCAGTGGAGCTGTGACACGTGGAACACATCGTGAACCTGAGAAAGGTTGGACGGAAGCTGCAGTTGATATGCCACTTCTCCACGCCTCTCGAGAATAGTGAATGGACCAATATAGCGAGGAGCTAGCTTGCCCTTGATCCTGAAGTGGTGAGCACCCTTCATTGGTGTAACTCGAAGATAAGCCTTTTCGCCAGGTTGATAGAGCATGTCTTTATGTTTACAGTCATACTGACTCTTCTGACGTGACTGAGCAGTCTTGAGATTCTCGCGAATAATGCGGACTTGTTCTTCGGCATATTGGATAATATCCGGACCAAAGAGTGGACGTTCCCCAGTTTCTGACCAGTTCAGAGGGGTTCGACACTTTCGTCCATATAACACTTCGAAGGGGGCCATCTTCAGACTAGCTTGATTGCTATTATTATAGGAGAACTCGGCATACGGGAGAGATTCCTCCCATTTCTTGCCGAAGGAAATAACACAAGCTCGAAGCATGTCTTCGAGAAGTTGGTTGACACATTCCACTTGCCCTTGCAATTGAGGATGAAATGCAGTACTGAATGACAGATGAGTTCCCATAGCTTCTTGGAAACTTGCCCAGAATCTTGAAGTGAATAAGTTGTCACGGTCTGAACTGATAACCAGTGGAATACCGTGAAGTGAGACAATTCTGGACATGTAGAGAGTTGCAAGCTGACTAGCAGTGATCGTTTCTTTCACCGCCAGAAAATGTGCAACTTTAGAAAGCCGGTCAATGAAGACAAGAATTGCATCATTACCTTTATGCGATTTGGGAAATCCAGTGACGAAGTCCATCTCGACATGGTCCCATTTCCATTCAGGAATAGAGATAGGTTGCAGAGTTCCAGCAGGCCTTTGATGTTCTGCTTTGATACGACGGCAAACATCACACTCGGCAACATAACGAGCAATGTCTTGCTTCATATTAGACCACCGGAATCTTTGACGAATGTCTTGGTACATCTTGGTGCTACCGGGATGAATAGACAGAGGCGTATCATGAGCTTCTTTCATAACCTCCTGTGTCATATCCAGGTTTTCCTCTAAACATGGCACCACTAGGCGGCCCTTGAAGTACAAGGTGCTATCATCAGCAATAGTAAAGAATGAGGGCTTTCCTTCTGCGAGGTAGCGCTTAATCTTGTGGGCTTGAGAGTCATACTTCTGCAGCATTTTGATGCTGTCCACGAGATCTCGTTTAGCAACTAGGGTATTGAGAGAACCCTGGGTAACAACATGGAGGTTCATCTTATGGCACTTAGGAGGAGGGGGAACGAGTGCACCAGGTGGAACAATATGGAGGTTCAGCTTTCTAAATTCTTCAACAAGCGAGGGCTGAACTTTGCGAACCTCGAGATGGTTGCAGTAAGACTTGCGGCTCAAGGCGTCAGCCATTACATTAGCCTTTCCTGGTGTATAGGAAATACCCAAGTCAAAGTATGCAACAGTATCCATCCATCTCTGCTGACGTAGATTCAGGTCTGGCCGAGTAAACAGATACTTTAGACTTTGGTGGTCGGTGAAGATCTCGCAACAATTACCAAGAAGGTAATGTCACCATTGCTTCAGTGCATGAATGACAGCAGCAAGTTCGAGGTCATGAACTGGGTAGTTCTCTTCATGAGGGCGCAATTGATGAGAGGCATAAGCAATCACTTTGCGCTCTTGCATTAGGACACAGCCTAATCCTTGACGGGAAGCGTCGCAGTAAATGACGAAGTCCTTCTTAGTATCAGGTGGAGAAAGCACTAGGGCAGAAGTCAACTTGTCCTTGAGTGCCTGGAAACTTTCCTGACATTTGTCTATCCATTGGAACTTGACGCCCTTATCCAACAGGTTAGTCAGAGGCCTGGCGAGCTTGGAGAAGTTCTCGACGAATCAACGGCAATAGCTGGCGAGACCAAGAAAACTTCTGACTTGCTTGACATTCTTTGGAGGAGTCCATTCAAGAATAGCCTGGAATCGTTCAGGGTTGACGGCAATACCATCCTTAGAGATGACATGCCCAAGATAGGTTACTTCGGGTAGCCAGAATTCACACTTGGAGAACTTGGCATATAGTTGATGCTCTCACAGCTTTTCCAGCACAAGTCGAAGATGTTCAGCATGTTCTTCTTTGTTCTTGGAAAATACCAGGATATCATACAGATAAACCACGACAAACTTGTCGAGGTAATCCATGAATATATAGTTCATCAGACGAGAGAAGGTGGCTGGAGCATTGGTTAAGCCGAAAGACATGACGGTGTACTCGTATGAACCATATCGAGTCATGAAGGCGGTCTTTGGGATATCCTCTTCACGAACACGGATCTGGTGGTAACCCAACCTCAAGTCGAGTTTAGAGAACACTGATGAACCAGCCAGTCGATCATACAGATCATTGATCCTAGGAAGAGGATATTTATTCTGAATGGTAGCTTGGTTTATAGGATGGTAGTCTTGGACTAATCAGTTTGTCCCATCCTTCTTCTTGACAAAGAGAGAAGGTGCTCCCCAAGGAGAGCAACTTGGGCGAATGAAACCTTTGCGAAGAGATTTGTCGATTTCCACCTTAAGCTCAATGAGTTCATGCGGCGGCATCTTGTAGGGTCGTTTGGCTATAGGAGTGGTGCCTGGTTTCAAGTCGATGATGAATTCGACAGCTCTAGCAGGGGGAATCCCTGGAAGTTCTTCAGGAAAGACGTCCTGGAATTCATGAACGACAGGAATGTTTTCAATGCCCTCGAGTGGTGCAGTGTTCAATGCATTCAAGGCATAAAGTCTTGCCTTGGCATTCTGAATCAGACGAGCATTGTAGCTTATTATTTCATCGGAAGGGTGTAGCAGATGGACGGTCTTAGTGGCGCAAACTATAGAAGCAGTATGTGCTTTCAACCAATCCATTCCCAGAATGAGATCAATGCTACAGGACTTCAGTACGATGGGAGAGACAAGGAATTCCAGTCCTTCGAATTCAACGGGGACGTCGTTGCAAATCATGGAGGTCCGACATTGGCCCGCAGGGGTGTGCACTAATAGGTAAGCGTTCATGTCCTCACATTTAATGTCATGCAAGCATGCAAAATCTTCTGACATGAATGAATGCGATGCACCAGTATCAAATAAAACGGATGCTGGTACTGAATTTACGAGGAGTGTACCCATCACAGTAGCAGGCTGGACTTGAGCTTCGTTCAGATCAACGTGGTTGGCATGAACACGACCATACACTACAAAAAAATACACTTCCGTGATGATACGTGTTTGTCACAGTAGGTCGCGTTTTTTGTCATGCATGTACATCCATGACGATTTTATGACAGAATCAAGATAGTCATACCTGTGCTGCCGTAGAAGTGTTCCATGACATTACCAAAATTATCATCACAGAAGTGTCCACTTCCATGATAATAAATCGCGCGTCACAGAAGTGCTTTCGTCAAGGGTGACCGACACGTGGCATCCACCGTAACGGAACGCAGTTAAGCTATCGGGTCGGGTTTTGGATCCGATAACCCGTTAACTGTTGGAAATATGCCCTAGAGGCAATAATAAATTGATTATTATTATATTTCCTTGTTCATGATAATCGTTTATTATCCATGCTATAATTGTATTGATAGGAAACTCAGATACATGTGTGGATACATAGACAACACCATGTCCCTAGTAAGCCTCTAGTTGACTAGCTCGTTGATCAATAGATGGTTACGGTTTCCTGACCATGGACATTGGATGTCGTTGATAACGGGATCACATCATTAGGAGAATGATGTGATGGACAAGACCCAATCCTAAGCATAGCACAAGATCGTGTAGTTCGTATGCTAAAGCTTTTCTAATGTCAAGTATCATTTCCTTAGACCATGAGATTGTGCAACTCCCGGATACCGTAGGAGTGCTTTGGGTGTGCCAAACGTCACAACGTAACTGGGTGGCTATAAAGGTACACTACGGTATCTCTGAAAGTGTCTGTTGGGTTGGCACGAATCAAGACTGGGATTTGTCACTCCGTGTGACGGAGAGGTATCTCTGGGCCCACTCGGTAGTACATCATCATAATGTGCACAATGTGATCAAGGAGTTGATCACGGGATGATGTGTTACGGAACGAGTAAAGAGACTTGCCGGTAACGAGATTGAACAAGGTATCGGGATACCGACGATCGAATCTCGGGCAAGTATCGTACCGATAGACAAAGGGAATTGTATACGTGATTGATTAAGTCCTTGACATCGTGGTTCATCCGATGAGATCATCGTGGAACATGTGGGAGCCAACATGGGTATCCAGATCCCGCTGTTGGTTATTGACCGGAGAACGTCTCGGTCATGTCTGCATGTCTCCCGAACCCGTAGGGTCTACACACTTAAGGTTCGATGACGCTAGGGTCATAAAGGAAGTTTGTATGTGGTTACCGAATGTTGTTCGGAGTCCCGGATGAGATCCCGAACGTCACGAGGAGTTCCGGAATGGTCCGGAGGTAAAGATTTATATATGGGAAGTCCTGTTTTGGTCACCGGAAAGGTTTCGGGGTTTATCGGTAACGTACCGGGACCACCGGGAGGGTCCCGGGGGTCCACCAAGTGGGGCCACCAGTCCCGGAGGCTTGCGTGGGCCAAGAGTGGTGAAGGACCATCCCCTGAGTGGGCTGGTGCGCCTCCCACAAGGCCCAAGGCACAACAAAGGAGGAGAAGGGGAAACCCTAGGCTTAGATGGGCCCTAAGGCCCACCCTAGGAGGCGCCCCCCCCTCTCCCCCTCTTGGCCGCCACCCCAAGACCCATCTAGGGCTGCCGCCCCTCTAGGGGTGGGAACCCTAGAGGGGGCGCACCCTCCTCCCCTTCCCCTATATATATGAGGCCTAGGGGCTGCACAATACACGCGATTTGATCTCTCTCGTTGGTGCAGCCCTCCCTCTCTTTCTCCTCATATCCCGTGGTGCTTGGCGAAGCCCTGCAGGATTGCCACACTCCTCCACCACCACCATGCCGTTGTGCTGCTGCTGGATGGAGTCTTCCTCAACCTCTCCCTCTCTCCTTGCTGGATCAAGGCGTGGGAGACATCATCGGGCTGTACGTGTGTTGAACGCGGAGGTGCCGTCCGTTCGGCACTAGGATCATCGGTGATTTGGATCATGACGAGTACGACTCCATCAACCCCATTCTCCTGAACGCTTCTGCTTAGCGATCTACAAGGGTATGTAGATGCACTCTCCCTCCCCTCGTTGCTGGTTTCTCCATAGATAGATCTTGGTGACACGTAGGAAAATTTTGAATTTCTGCTACGTTCCCCAACAGTGGCATCATGAGATAGGTCTATTGCGTAGTTTCTATGCACGAGTAGAACAAAAAGTAGTTGTGGGCGTTGATTTTGTTCAATATGCTTACCGTTACTAGTCCAATCTTGATTCGGCGGCATTGTGGGATGAAGCGGCCCGGACCGACCTTACACGTACTCTTACGTGAGACTGGTTCCACCGACTGACATGCACTAGTTGCATAAGGTGGCTAGCGGGTGTCTGTCTCTCCCACTTTAGTCGGATCGGATTCGATGAAAAGGGTCCTTATGAAGGGTAAATAGCAATTGGCATATCACGTTGTGGTTTTAGCATAGGTAAGAAACGTTCTTGCTAGAAACCCATAGCAGCCACGTAAAACATGCAAATAACAATTAGAGGACGTCTAACTTGTTTTTGCAGGGTATGCTATGTGATGTGATATGGCCAAAAGGATGTGATGAATGATATATGTGATGTATGAGATTGATCATGTTCTTGTAATAGGAATCACGACTTGCATGTCGATGAGTATGACAACCGGCAGGAGCCATAGGAGTTGTCTTAATTTATTTATGACCTGCGTGTCAACATAAACGTCATGTAATTACTTTACTTTATTGCTAACCGTTAGCTGTAGTAGTAGAAGTAATAGTTGGCGAGACAACTTCATGAAGACACGATGATGGAGATCATGGTGTCATGCCGGTGACAAGATGATCATGGAGCCCCAAGATGGAGATCAAAGGAGCTATATGATATTGGCCATATCATGTCACTATTTGATTGCATGTGATGTTTATCATGTTTTTGCATCTTGTTTACTTAGAACGACGGTAGTAAATAAGATGATCCCTCATTAAAATTTCAAGAAAGTGTTCCCCCTAACTGTGCACCGTTGCGACAGTTCGTTGTTTCGAAGCACCATGTGATGATCGGGTGTGATAGATTCTAACGTTCACATACAACGGGTGTAAGACAGATTTACACACGCAAAACACTTAGGTTGACTTGACGAGCCTAGCATGTGTACAGACATGGCCTTGGAACACAGAAGATCGAAAGGTCGAGCATGAGTCGTATGGCAGATACGATCAACATGAAGATGTTCACCGGTGATGACTAGTCCGTCTCACGTGATGATCGGACACGGCCTAGTTGACTCGGATCATGTAATCACTTGGATGACTAGAGGGATGTCTATCTGAATGGGAGTTCATAAGATGAACTTAATTATCCTGAACATAGTCAAAAGGTCTTCGCAAATTATGTCGTAGCTCGCGCTTCAGTTCTACTATTTAGATATGTTCCTAGAGAAAATTTATTTGAAAGTTGATAGTAGTAATTATGCGGACTAGGTCCGTAAACTGAGGTTTGTCCTCATTGCTTCATAGAAGGCTTATGTCCTTAATGCACCGCTCAGTGTGCTGAACCTCGAACGTCGTCTGTGGATGTTGCGAACATCTGACATACACATTTTGATAACTATGTGATAGTTCAGTTAAACGGTTTAGAGTTGAGGCACCGAAGACGTTTTAAAACGTCGCGAAACATATGAGATGTTTCGAGGGCTGAAATTGGGATTTCAGGCTCGTGCCCACGTCAAGAGGTATAAGACCTCCGACGATTTTCTTAGCCTGCAAAGTAAGGGAGAAAAGCTCAATTGTTGAGCTTGTGCTCAGATTGTCTGAGTACAACAATCATTTGAATCGAGTGGGAGTTGATCTTCCAGATGAGATAGTGATGTTTCTCCGAACTCATTACCACCAAGCTGCTAGAGCTTCGTGCTGAACTATAATACATCAGGGACATATATGATGATCCTTGAGATATTCGCGATGTTTGACACCATGAAAGTAGAAATCAAGAAGGAGCATCAATTGTTGATGGTTGGTGAAACCACTAGTTTCAAGAAGGGCAAGGGAACAAAGGGATACTTCATGAAACGGCAATTCAGCTGCTACTCTAGTAAAGAAACCTAAGGTTGAACCCAAACCCGAGACTAAGTGCTTCTGTAATAAGGGGAACAGCCACTGGAGCAGAATTACCCTAGATACTTGGTAGATCAGAAGGCTGGCAAGGTTGATAGAAGTATATTGGATATACATTGTGTTGATGTGTACTTTACTAGTACTCCTAGTAGCAACAGGGTATTAGATACCGGTTCGGTTGCTAAGTGTTAGTAACTCGAAATAAAAGCTACGGAATAAACGGAGACTAGCTAAAGGTGAGCTGACGATATGTGTTGGAAGTGTTTCCAATGTTGATATGATCAAGCATCGCACGCTCCCTCTACCATCGAGATTGGTGTTAAACCTAAATAATTGTTATTTGGTGTTTGCGTTGAGCATAGACGTGATTGGATTATGTCTATCACAATACGGTTATTCATTTAAGGAGAATAATGGTTACTCTGTTTATTTGAATAATAACTTCAATGGTCTTGCACCTAAAATGAATGGTTTATTGAATCTCGATCGTAGTGATACACATGTTCATTCCAAAAGATAGTAATGATAGTACCACCTACTTGTGGCACTGCCACGTAAGTCATATCGGTATAAAACGCATGAAGAAGCTCCATGTTGATGGATCTTTGGACTCACTCATTTTTTGAAAGGATTGAGACATGTGAACCATGTTTTTTGGTAGATATGCATGAAGAAACTCTATACAGATGGATCGTTTGGACTCACTTGATTTTGAATCACTTGAGACATGCAAATCATACCACATGGGCAAGATGACTGAAAGCTTCGTTTTCAGTAAAATGGAACTAGAAAGCAACTTGTTGGAAGTAATACATTTTGATGTGTGCAGTCCAATGAGTGCTGAGGCGTGTAGTGGACATCGTTATGTTCTTACTTCACAGATGGTTTGAGTAGATGTTGAGTACATTTACTTGATGAATCACGAGTCTGAATTATTGAAAGGTTCAAGTAATTTCAGGGTGAAGTTGAAAGATCGTCGTGACAAGAGGATAAAAGATCTATGATATGATCATAGAGATGAATATCTGAATTACGAGTTTGGCACAGAATTAAGACATTGTGGAAATTGTTTCACAACTAATACAGCCTAGAACACCATAGTGTGATGGTGTGTCCGAACATCATAACTGCACCCTATTGGATATGATGCATACCATGATGTCTCTTATCGAATTACCACGATAGTTTACGGGTTAGGCATTAGAGACAACCACATTCACTTTAAATAGGGCACCACGTAATTCTGATGAGATGACACCGTATGAACTATGGTTTAGGGAAAGCTAAGCTGTCATTTCTTAAAAGTTTGGGGCTGCGACGCTTATGTGAAAAAGTTTTAGGCTGATAAGCTCGAACCCAAAGCGGATAAATGCATCTTCATAGGACACCCAAAACAGTTGGGTAAACCTCCTGTCTCAGATCCGAAAGCAATAAGGGATTGTTTCTAGAATCAGGTCCTTTCTCGAGGAAAAGTTTCTCTCGAAAGAATTGAGTGGGAGGATGGTGGAGACTTGATGAGGTTATTGAACCATCTCTTCAACTAGTGTGTGGCAGGGCACAGGAAGTTGTTCCTGTGGCACCTACACCAATTGAAGTGGAAGCTTATGATAGTGATCATGAAACTTCAGATCAAGTCACTACCAAACCTCGTGGGATGACAAGGATGCATACTACTTCAGAGTGGTACGTAATCCTGTCTTGGAAGTCATGTTGCTAGACAACAATGAACCTACGAGCTATGGAGAAGCGATGATGGGCCCGGATTCCGATAAATGGCTCGAGGTCATAAAATCCGAGAGAGGATCCATGTATGGAAACAAAGTGTGGACTTTGACAGAACAGCTCGATGGTCGTGAGGCTGTTGAGTACAGATGGATTTTAAAAGGAAGACAGACAATGATGGTAAATGTCACCATTAAGAAAGCTCGACTTGTTGTTAAGATGTTTTCCGACAAGTTCAAGGAGTTGACTACGATGAGACTTTCTCACTCGTAGCGATGCTAAGAGTCTGTTGGAATTATATTAGCGATTACTGCATTATTTATGAAATCTTGCAGATAGGATGTCAAAACATTGTTTCCTCGATGTTTTTTTTTGAGGAAAGGTTGTATGTGATACAAACCGGAGGGTTTTGTCAATCCTGAAAGATGCTAATAAGTATGCAAAGCTCCAGCAATCCTTCTAGGGACTGGAGTAAGCATCTCGGAGTTGGAATGTACGCTTTGATGTGATGATCAAAGGTTTGGGTTTATACAACGTTTATGAGAAACTTGTATTTCCAAAGAAGTGAGTGGGAGCACTATAGAATTTCTGATGAATATGTGTTGTTAACATGTTGTTGATCGGAAATGATGTAGAATTTCTAGAAAGCATGCAGAGTTATTTGAAAAGTGTTTTTCCAATGGAAAGCCTGGATTAAGCTACTTGAACATAGAGCATCAAGATCTATAAGGATAGATCAAAACGCTTAATGGTACTTTCAAATGAGCACATACCTTGACATGATCTTGAAGGTGTTCAAGATGGATCAGTCAAAGAAGGAGTTCTTGCCTGAGTTGTAAGGTATGAAGTTAAGACTTAAAGCTCTACCACGGCAGAATAGAGAGAAAGGACGAAGGTCGTCCCCTATGCTTAAGACATAGGCTCTACAGTATGCTATGCTGTGTACCGCACCTGAAATGTGCCTTGCCATGAGTCAGTCAAGGGGTACAAGAGTGATCTAAGATTGGATCATAGGACAGCGGTCAAAGTTATCCTTAGTAACTAGTGGACTAAGGAATTTTCTCGATTATGGAGGTGGTAAAAAGGTTCGTCGTAAAGGGTTACGCCGATGCAAACTTTAACACTAATCCAGATTATTCTGAGTAGTAAACTGGATTCGTATAGTAGAACAGTTATTTGGAATAGCTCCAAATAGAATGTGGTAGCTGCATCTAGGAGATGCCATAGAGATTTGCAAAGTACATACGGATCTGAATGTAGCAGACCTGTTGACTAAAACCTCTCTCACAAGCAACATGATCAAAACCAGAACTCATTGAGTGTTAATCACATAGTGATGTGAACTAGATTATTGACTCTAGTAAACTCTTTGGATGTTGGTTACATGGTGATGTGACCTGTGAGTGTTGATCACATGGCGATGTGAACTAGATTATTGACTCTAGTGCAAGTGGGAGACTGTTGGAAATATGCCCTAGAGGCAATAATAAATTGATTATTATTATATTTAATTGTTCATGATAATTGTTTATTATCCATGCTATAATTGTATTGATAGGAAACTCAGATACATGTGTGGATACATAGACAACACCATGTCCCTAGTAAGCCTCTAGTTGACTAGCTCGTTGATCAATAGATGGTTACGGTTTCCTGACCATGGACATTGGATGTCGTTGATAACGGGATCACATCATTAGGAGAATGATGTGATGGACAAGACCCAATCCTAAGCATAGCACAAGATCGTGTAGTTCGTATGCTAAAGCTTTTCTAATGTCAAGTATCATTTCCTTAGACCATGAGATTGTGCAACTCCCGGATACCGTAGGAGTGCTTTGGGTGTGCCAAACGTCACAACGTAACTGGGTGGCTATAAAGGAGTTGATCACGGGATGATGTGTTACGGAACGAGTAAAGAGACTTGCCGGTAACGAGATTGAACAAGGTATCGGGATACCGACGATCGAATCTCGGGCAAGTATCGTACCGATAGACAAAGGGAATTGTATACGGGATTGATTAAGTCCTTGACATCGTGTTTCATCCGATGAGATCATCGTGGAACATGTGGGAGCCAACATGGGTATCCAGATCCCGCTGTTGGTTATTGACCGGAGAACGTCTCGGTCATGTCTGCATGTCTCCCGAACCCGTAGGGTCTACACACTTAAGGTTCGATGACGCTAGGGTCATAAAGGAAGTTTGTATGTGGTTACCGAATGTTGTTCGGAGTCCCGGATGAGATCCCGGACGTCACGAGGAGTTCCGAAATGGTCCGGAGGTAAAGATTTATATATGGGAAGTCCTGTTTTGGTCACCGGAAAGGTTTCGGGGTTTATCAGTAACGTATCGGGACCACCGGGAGGGTCCCGGGGGTCCACCAAGTGGGGCCACCAGTCCCGGAGGCTTGCGTGGGCCAAGAGTGGTGAAGGACCAGCCCCTGAGTGGGCTGGTGCGCCTCCCACAAGGCCCAAGGCGCAGCAAAGGAGGAGAAGGGGAAACCCTAGGCTTAGATGGGCCCTAAGGCCCACCCTAGGAGGCGCCCCCCCTCTCCCCCTCTTGGCCGCCACCCCAAGACCCATCTAGGGCTGCCGCCCCTCTAGGGGTGGGAACCCTAGAGGGGGCGCACCCTCCTCCCCTTCCCCTATATATATGAGGCCTAGGGGCTGCACAATACACGCGATTTGATCTCTCTCGTTGGTGCAGCCCTCCCTCTCTTTCTCCTCAAATCCCGTGGTGCTTGGCGAAGCCCTACAGGATTGCCACACTCCTCCAACACCACCACGCCGTTGTGCTGCTGCTGGATGGAGTCTTCCTCAACCTCTCCCTCTCTCCTTGCTGGATCAAGGCGTGGGAGACATCGTCGGGCTGTACGTGTGTTGAACGCGGAGGTGCCGTCCGTTCGGCACTAGGATCATCGGTGATTTGGATCACGACGAGTACGACTCCATCAACCCCGTTCTCTTGAACGCTTCCGCTTAGCGATCTACAAGGGTATGTAGATGCACTCTCCCTCCCCTCGTTGCTGGTTTCTCCATAGATAGATCTTGGTGACACGTAGGAAAATTTTGAATTTCTGCTACGTTCCCCAACATTAACAACCCCGACCAATGGGGATTTTCCACGTGTAAAATCATCATTGGCTGGAGGAAACACGTGGCGGCTCACCGCTGGGACAGATGTCATCCGCTCATTGGACCGAAGGCGCCTATGATACGGCGACACCTGGCACGGCCCAACAGAGGCCCATTCCTGTGAAAAGGCCGGCCCGTTTGACTTGGTCAAAAGGTGGAGGGCCGGCCCACGGAAAGCCTATTAACGGCATGTTCGCATATAGCCCATTTACAGCCCGCTAACCCTGGGCCCGTTACGCCCTATGCGAATTAGGCCCAGTGGCGTCATCTGGGCCGTCCAATATGATTCAGCCTGTTTTAACTTCTGGTCCATGTGTGGCCCATGACTTCTTTCGGCCCATATGAGGACTTGGCCCATTAACGGCTCATGGTGAAACTGGCCCGTAATGAACAGTGTATCACTTTATACCCATTAACCGCCCGTTATTCCATTGGGCCATTTCCAGCCCAAGTTATCTTTCGGCCTTCTCAGGGACCATTGATTCTTGGGCTCATTTGCAGCATTCGGTTACATACGACCCGTTACTGTCATTTTCTGCTTGTGGGCCAAATTTAGCCCGTCGTTACAGTCGGTCCGTTTGTGGACCGTTAATACGTTGGGCCGTTTTCATGTCAAAAAAACCCGTTGGGTTGTTTTCATAGAGTTATCAAATACGGCCTATTAACGGCCCGTTATGGTCCACGAATAGTACGGCCCATGATTGGCGAAATGATGATATGCCCCGTAGAAGGCCCATGGATCCTACGGCCCGTCTGATGCCCATGGATAGTACGGCCCGTAGAAGGCCCATGGATCGTACTACCCGTAGAAGGCCCATGGACCCTACGGCCCGTAGAAGGCCCATGGACCCTAAGGCCCATATAGAAGGCCGATGGATCCTACGGCCGGACGAAGGCCCATGGATCATACGGCCTACAGGAGGCCCATTGTTACAACAGTCCGTGTGTTGCCATGATTATTTTGGCCTAGTTACTGAAAATAGGCTATTATGGCCACTAGAAAAAACAGAAAAAGAACTGCAGTGACTACAAGCAAACAACCAAACAACCAAACAACCAAACAAGACAATAAGGAAATAAATAAGCAAGCAATTAACGCTAGCCTATTACCGCTATTACACATATGACATCCACTGGGCATCAAAGTTCGCCACCAGTGCAAATATAGGGAACAAAGCAGCACATTACATACACTGGTCGTCAAAATTGGCCACCAGTGCAAATAAACGCGGCAGCAAAACAAGAGCATAACTGAAACAACTTCAGAAGAGCTCAAGAAACGTTATCCTGGGTATCCACCATGCTGGCAATAAGCTTAGCAAGCTGATTAGCTTTTTCCTATTTGGCGCTAAAATCCTCCAACGCTTGCTGTTGCACCAGAAAGTATGCATCTGAATGCTCCAGGGACTTCCGCAGTCCTTCCGCTTCTTGTCGCAACACAGCTGATCGATGTCTTTCAGCTTGTAGTTGAGATTCAAGAAACCGAACTGATTCAGACAGTGAGTTTGAATAGCTTCTGCAAGCGGTAGTGGCCAGTAACTCGAACACTAAACCAAGACAGGACTTTGGGGTTGTCTTGCTGTCTTCAAGATAGTCTTCCTTAGCTGTTTTATCAACTTTGTTGGAGACCAACAAGGATATGCCACTATCCTGAACCTTATCTGCATTACTTCCTTTACCATTGCTTAATAAGGCAATCTTCCCCAATATTCTATCAACATTCTAAAAGAAGAAACAAGCAGACACATAACAAGTTTAGCATGTACTAGTATATGAAACTCATTTCGGTGAACCAGTTCATTAGTAAGGTGGACAGGATTAAACTATCAGGTCTTCTATTGCCAAGTACTAGTACATAATAAAAGCATCAAACAAACATATATCTATGTCCTATGGTCACTGCATTGTCTTGCCAAATCAAAATAGAGACACGGTTCAAATCATATCAGTTCAAGACAAAGCAGCAGTGAAAGAATACAAAGCGTGGGAAACTACACGGCACAACAAGATTTCAGATGGGTACCACGGGTCTACATGTACAACAACACTATTGGCTCTGTTGTGATGCTAGTAATGTGCATGATATGAAAGTCAACTGTATACACAATTGAAATTGAAATCAACAGAGCTATTGATAAGAGCAAACCTGTTAAAGAAACATGCGTGAACATACCTGCTGTGCCATTGGAGTTACAATTGGATTCTTCAATTTAAAAATAAGTTTGTATGAGTAAATACAGTGATACAAGAGCAAAGCAATCATAGTTAAAAAAAGGCGTGCCTAAGCGAGCGCTTAAGCGCGCCTAGGCTCTAGGTGTTAGCAAAACGCATTGCGCATAACTATGCATAATCTGTGCATAACTACGCATAAGCATGTGCTTTGGTCAGTAAAGCACAAGGCAGTGGCAAAACGCACAATTAACGCCTAGCACTTTTTTGAACTATGATAGCAATGGAATCTTAAATTAGAACAGTTGTTCTTCTGGTTTAGGCACTTGTTCTACATCAACAGAGTATAGTAAGACGCAATAATATAATACTTAAAAATAGAAAATGAGCTCATAGACCTTACCACATTCTTGGTTCGGGACCAGTATAGAACAAGGCGTTCCCAGTCATCGTCCAGTAAATGTGTCTCAGGAGAACGTAAGGGAATTTGATGAGTTTCTTTGCCGGTGAAGTACGTTTTCTTCAGGTAATTCTGATACTGCCACCAAGCATTCTTGAAGATAGCAGAGGTATTAGCACAGGTTACCTCATCCTGAGTTTCCAAATCGGTCCTTCTCTATAGAGAAAAATGGGAAAATTTGCTGTATTATAACCATCATGGAGGTAGGATGTATGGGTCGAAGCAAAGTAATTGCCATGAATAACATTACTTACACATAACTCCTGGACAAACACCTGCAACTGGCATTTTCCTTCATCTTCAGTATAATATTTCCAAGATGGGAAGATACGCACATACGATTTGACAACATCAAATGCGATAGATGCTAAACTACGACTAGCTGGTTGTGCTTCCTCCACAGGAATAGGCGTACTAACTGGTGGAGTTGGGGTTCGCCGTGATAGTACTGGCCCTTTGGGCACTGGAGTTGCCTTACTAACTGCTCTTGTTTGGGAGCTCTATGGTGGAGATGGTGCTGTGTCAACAGGAACTGGGTTACTATCGGCTAGGGTTGGGGTTAGATTGGGTGAAGCTGGTTCTCTATCCATTGCAGTAGGGGTACAATCTGCGAGAGTTTGGGTTATGTGTGGTAGGGCTGGTTCTTGTGCATGTACAACCAGGGTGCTATCTCCACCAAGAGGTAGCACTGTTTTATTTGAAGACCGTGTTTTTAGTCCGCTAGATACTGGCATCACCCGCTCCAATTCAAATGGCTGATAAACACGAAACATAGTTGAATGTACAAACATTGTATGAGAGACAGATGCAATAGATAGTGTGGAAAAAAGAGGGCATAAAATAGTTGACATGTATATTGTTTAACTAAAACGGATAGCATGACATAATTTCACATATATGATGTCTATCTAAACTGGATAGCATAGCATAACATATTTCAAAGATATGATGAATAACGAAACAGGATCGCATGACATAATTCACCTACATGTTATCTAAGTAATCAGGATCGCATCATTTAATTCACATATGTGATTTATATACTAACAGAGGGCATTCGATATGATGTCTGAACTAAGAACATGGTGTTGAATATTGTGTATATGATGTCTAAACTATGCAATGCAAGACACCATATGCATGATATGAGCAGTATAACCGTGCCAAGTTAGAGCATACACCTCAGTGGGGGAATAGGACTGGTCATCTGTCTCTGAATCCATCTCTGAGGAGCTATCGGGACCCAGCAAGAGATCTGCTTCGACAGGTAGCACTGTCTGCTCTGAAGGCCTTGTTTTCACTCCAGATTTTTCCATCTCCCACACAAATGGCTGATTCACAGGAAGAGTAGTTTAATGTACAAATATTGTCGACAAATGGAAATGTAATGAAGAAAAGGATGGGCAATATATCATTCAAATATATGATGCCTGGTTAAACAGGATGGCATTGCACACATATATTATGGCTAGCTAAAAGACATGAGACTGCATAACTCCTGTATATGATATAGAAACTAAACAGGTGGCATTACAGAACATGTGTAAACTAAGCAGATGACATATATGATGTCAAAAGTAGGCACTGCAAGGCAACATATGCATGATATGACTAACATCATCATGCCAAGGTAGAGCAAACACCTTGGGGGGTAAATAGGAGTGGTCAGCGGCGTCTGAATCCGCCTCAGAACAGATATCTTCCTCTGGATTACAATCTGGAGAGGGGTGGGGAGGCTTTGCCATTGAACCCACCATGGAGCGATGTCTGCATGACATTGTATTGCCGCGCAAAACTCTTCTCTTTTTCTCTACATGTTCAGCATGACTGTGTACAATATCTGACATGCATACGAAAAAAATATGGTGAGATTATGTAAGGAGAGCATGCAGAAATTTAGAGTGATGGTAACAATCAGTGGATCGACGTTTTTCCGTTGAACCAAAATAGCCCTAATGGATTGATGTGAATGTATAGTAATAAGTGATGCAACAAGTGTACAACCTCTTTGCCGTAGCCGTGTCGACCTCAGCATCATTGGGTTGGTCGCTGAAGCAGTTGAGGCAGAGGTGGCTGTCGGAGGTGTTGAGGAAGATCTGAGGAATCTGTAGACGGCGTCCAGGGCACTGCTCTGTTGTGATGGACCTTTCTGTCGTTGGAGCAGCTCCGGTGAGCCGTAAGACGTCAAGGCTGAAGCAGCACAAGACAGACATCGTCAATCTCAAGTGGGGTTCTAATAGCATCTCCAATAGATGATGTAAAATGGATGTAAAATTAACATCACCAAAAACCACCTGACTACAACAGATGAGGTAAAAACTGTTGACTCTGAACTTAACTGTCGAAACTGAAATTTACTGTGGAATCTCAATGCTACTGTCGAAACTGAACGCAATGGTAGCAGAGAGGCACTTGACATGTAGTTTAGGGAGGGCTTGCAGTTCATCTTCAACCTGCACCCCCCTGAGCCGCCAGCCACCACCGGCCGAACCGACGGCCCCAGCGTCACCTCGCCGCCCCGAAACAACTCGCCACCGCCGCCCCGGCCAGCCCTCTAGCCCCCCCGCCCCCACCCTGAACCCTAAGATAGATAGTGGGGTACCTCTCCGGCGAGCTCCCGTCCCCGCTGCGGGTGGTTCTTCCTTAACTCCGGCGAGCCCCCCCAACCCCTGAAAATCGACTGACCCAAAAGTCGATTCAGTCGACTGAAGTGTGGCTTAGTCGGAGCAGAGCAGCAGAACGAGCGAGGGGGAGAGCACCAGCAGCAGCTGGGCGAGCGAGCGATCGAGCGAGAGCCGGAGCAGCAGCAGCAGCGAGCGCGAGCGAGCGAGAGCCGGAGCAGCAGCAGCAGATCTGGTTGGTATGGACGTCGCCGCCGAAGGGGCCTCGCACTGGGGGAGAGCCGCCGTGGAGATGTCGCCCGCGGCGCCGGCTTCAAGTTAGCCGCTCCATGGGGGTGCGGGATGGAGCACCGTCGGCGCTGGGAGGTCGAGTTAAGGAGAAGGTGCGATGCGATGAGTGTACAACCTCTTTGGTGGCGCCGAGTAGGCCTCGGCTTCGTCCGAGGAATCGGTGAGGTTGTTGCGGTTCCGGTGGAGCAGGTTAAGGCGGCGCTGTGGGGATGGAGTAGCCGTGATAGACGAGGTGATCGTCGAAGCAGCTCCTTGGAGGTGGAGGACGGGGCGGCTGAACCAGCGGGACGGCGAGATGGACGACGGATCCTCATCCGGGGAGGTGGACGAGGGACGTCGAGCTGTTGCGGTAGACGACGTCATCGGGGAAGAGGCTCCGGCTAGGCAGTGGTGACGTTGCGGACAGAGGAGGGTGGGGTTTCTCGGCTGGAGCGGAGAGGTTATGGCAGCCTGGGATTTCGAATGGCGAAAAGGGGGCGATGGGAGGGGGTGAAGCATGACTTAGGGACGCGCTTGTCCAAAATGTAGGGTGTGTTACAAAAGTATCCGCCACCAATTTGAACTAGCGGCGCTTTCGGCTCAGGGTTAGAAGGGGGATTTCACGTGTCGGGATTTGGCAGCAAGAGGGAGTTTTCGCGCGCGTTGTAATTTCGGGATAGCAAGGCGCGGGTTGTGAAGGCGCCAGTTTTGGGAGCACGATATCTGAATTTTCGGGATATAACAAGACGCGGGTTGAATTTTAGGACAAGTCTAACGTGTAGTAATATTGTACTTGTACGTACCAAATCAATTCGCACTTCCCTCAACCAAAAAGAAAAGGAAAAAAATAAAACTATTCACACCACACAAAGAGAGAGTCTTGCCCCGTTTTACTATACAAATGCTATTCAAAGCTACTCCCTCCTTCCATCTATATAGGGCCTAATGAGTTTTTCGATGCTAACTTTGACCAAATATTAGAGCAATGATATATGACATGTAACTTACACAAAGCACACCGTTAAATTCATCTGTGAAAGGTTCTTACAATGATATAATTTTCACATTGTGCATGTCATGTACTATTAATCTTGTCAATAGTCAAAGGCGGTCTTAAAAATCTCATTACGCCCTATATAGATGGAAGGAGGGAGTATGAATCCATGTTATGTCCGATTAAATTTTTTCGCTTGCTGTATAATGCATGTAACCTACTCATACCAACATTTTAGTGCATTCCAAATGTCTATACTACCGCTGCAATTCGAACTAAATTTGAATTCGTTTCTCTATTTCAATAAGAATCTACAATCATGATTGTTGCCAACTTCAACCACCATAGTTTCCTTGCTATCCGCCAGATATAAATCAGACGGCCTATAATGCAGGATGGCAGGCACACCATCATCAACAACTTCGTTTTTTTATAAGAGTAGACATAAAATATATTAAATGTAGTATAACATGTTCATAACCACACCATGTGTATCACCGTTATATATATTCACACATGCGTCGGTCTGAAACACTATGATAAATTCTTCAAATATCTGAATTCGCTTTTTATAATGAAGTATATATGATCTCTATTCGTCTTTTACACCCACACAACCCTCTTATCTTTGTAGCTAGCGCTAACTTTCTCTTGTGCATGCACACGCCCGCATCCTTCTCACCCTCCCTCAGCATTCTCTAGCTCCATCGCGCAAATTCTTCTTTTCACTTTAGGTCGTTCACCCACGGTGTGTGTAGGCCCCCCAGCTCCTTCTTTACGGCACACATCGATCGATATGCCTCTCTAGCCAGGTGTGCCTAGCACAAACACAAGCTTCCCCTCTTCTCTTGTCACCGTCCATGCCTCACTCCCACCACTCTTTTCATCTTTCTCGTACTCGCACACTCCTCCCCCCTCGATATAGTATGCCTCTCGTACCACCTCCTACATGCATCCCTCTCTCTCTCTATCCTTCTCCTCGTGCCTCATTTGCTTCTAACACACACATGCATGTATACCGATCGATCTCCCAACATATACCTAGATCGACTTTAACTACCCCCCGCCATCGATCGGCGTACCTCACAAGTTATGTCTCTCCTTTCTCTAACAAAGGGCGATTGATCTTCCTATGTAGTTACGTCTGCTTACCACAGCCACATCGTCCCCCCTCATCATTCGTGCATGCCTCCTGACCCGTCTCTCACACGCACGTGCATAGACAACAAGCATCCATCTCCTCTCTTATTGATATTGCGGGCGTGCCCTCCGTTTGTCTAGCAAGCCTATCCCACCATTTGTTAGAAGCAACTCCACTACCACCCCCTCCAACACTCTAGCTTTGTCTCTCTCCCAACCTTATTCCTCTCCTGCACATAGGCATGGATGCCGATCGATCTCCATTAATACATGAGGCAGATCGATCTCCTTAATACATGAGGTAGGCCTCTCTCCTCCTCCACACATATACCAGCCATTGTACCTCTATAGTTAATTGGGCCTCCCTCTTCTCCCACCACACACTGATATTCGAGCGCTGCAGGTAGGTATCCATGCCACAGAGACAAACTGCACATGTCCCATCTCACGTTCCAGTATGCTAGCCACTCTATATCTTTGACGTGGGCACACACAAATTCGATGGCACTCTTTATCGATCGCGCGCGCACACACACACATCATCCCTCTCTTCGATTCTATGGACACCTCAAGCCGATGATACCTCCAGTCTCTTCTCGTGGATCGCCCCCTCTATATATATGCTATATCCAGGACTCTATTTCA